>NW_010224829.1:39317-44447 GCF_000690775.1 Eurypyga helias
GAGCAGTTTAAAGAAAAAAAGTGTGTGGGGGAGAGAGAGAGGAGAAAAAATATCCTGGGCACTTGGAAAGAATGTGCCTTGTGCCTCTGTGTAAGCTTCCTGTCCATGGGTCTTATTTGTACTTCAGCTCTTTGAAGCACTAATGACACTGTTCGTCTGACCCTTTTCTAGACAGGAAACTAAGTCAAGAGCAGAACCTGGTGGCTGGGGCCAAGGTAAGGCCAGTAGCCACACAATATGTGTGGCCACACAATATATATGGCCAGTAGCCACACAGTTTTTATCTCCTCTCTGTCTCTTTACACCAGTGCTAGGTTTGAATGTGCAGGGAAGTGAAGGCCGCCAAATGGGTTTGAATTCTGACTTGATTCCCAGAGCTGAAAAAGTTCCCCAATTCTAAATGTGTAAGTAACATTCTTCCTTCAGAGGAGCCTGAGGCTGCTGGGTTTAAGTCGTGCTTCATTGTCTGTGTGAAGGAAATAGACTGGAACACCCTGATTAAGGGGATGTGCTACTAACCCACACGACCAGCAATCCCTCAGGCCCAGAGAAGGGGGGATCAGCTCAGGTAAATTCTGCCTTTCTTGCTTCACACTCTGCAGAGCAACAGCCTCTTCCTTGCAAACATTGGTAGCCCACAGTCAGACCTTTTCTTTCTCCAGACGGGTCATTGCTGGCACAGGAAGCTTATTCTATATTTCCTTCTGAATTTTACCAAAAGGAATCACTTGAAAACTGGCAGTGAAATTCTAAGGAAGTTTTACCAGTTCCTCTTTCGTGCTGAGTTGAAGTCATTTGGAACTATGTTACGTGCATTATTACTTTGGTGCATCTTATGACTCTTCTCTCCCTCTTCATTCCCTCCAAATTGCTTCAGGACACCTTCTAACCTTTACACTGCATCACAAGCCTTCAGCAGAAGATCTTGAGAGCCATTTATGTTGCTGGAAGATGACTGGGTTTGGATCTTGGCCTTCCTTAAGCAGGATCTCCTGACAAAAATGGGATTGGGAAAGAAATGACTCCTTTTTCCATCACACAGAGCCACCCTAGAAGTGGAGGCCTAGGCAGAAACTTACTTCTAACGCATCATTCTTTAGGAAGTCTGTTTGGCCTCCCACGGTCCTTTTGTTACGATGTCATAAAGATGTCTTTTTATAAAACCTAAACCTGGCATCTTCCTATCTGAAGATCAAGTCAACAAATCCAAGTTTTAAGAGTTTACAGGTCTAATAATGTGATGGGATCTTGCTGTCCCCTGCATAGGAGATGCCACGTGAATCTGTGAAGTAGGGTTCTGCTGTTAAATTTGTAAAGCCTTTTCTACTTACAGTTCATTTAAATGATTACAAATAATATTATTAAAGCTTCTTGTGAAAATGGTATTGAATTAGGCTTACACCTCTCCACGTTTACTTTAAATATGGTCCAAAAATGTCACAATGGTAACATGGGAAGTACTGCATCTTTTAAGGTTTTCCTGTGGTTTGTGTCATGAAAAGGTACGTTTGGAAGTGTTGAGAGCTATGAAAGTGGAAAAACTTAGATTTTTGTTTAAGAGTGAAAGGTTACTTGTTAGAAAGCAGAAAGCTTTTTAACTGTTTTCCCCCTAAGGGATTCTATAGTCAATTAAATGTCTTGCGAGATCTCAAATAAAAACCTCATGTTTGGCAGTAGTGAACGTGAACAACACACATGCATGCCCGTGTACTTTTGTTCTTTTTGTGATAGGAAATTAGTTTTGAAGAATAGCCCTTGTTTCTAATGTTCGGATTAGGAAAGGGAAAAGCTTTTGTTCTGAAGTTGAGTGTGAGAAGGGGTGGCAGGAGGGTGAACTGGACCCTCTGGCTGTAGGAAAGAGCACTTTTATTTTCCTGTTTTCTGCTTCTGGCAGTTGGGGTAAACTAGTCAGATGCTTGAATCCAATTAATTTCTTCAATCAGTTACCACAAAACATTGTTTTTTAACTAATGCCCAGATCTTTCATTAAATTCACCAGCGTATTTAAATTGTTGAACAGTCTTAACGTAGCCCTGAGGCTACCGCTTCATGGCACTTGTGGCTTCTTACTATGCTGGAATGCGTTGCAGTCTTAGTACATTCTAAAAATAATTGTTCAGATGGTGCTGCTTAAGTACATACTTATGTAGTGAGCCATTTTCACTGGACTTACCGAAATTTGGCTGTCTTGGATGGCTTTTTAATACCCTTTTTTATTTTGCTGTGAATATCAAACTCTTATCTTGCTGCTTCTGTGGTTATAGAGTAAAATGCCAGTTTGTAAGATGGTATTTTTAGAAAACTGATAGCCAGATTTCATGTGCTAAATTACGCAACCACAATAACACCTGTGAACGTTGAAGTTGAAAGAGAAATCAGTTTTATGTCTCAAATTCAACACTTCTTTTAATATGTGGAAATATGTATGTGATCATCTTGACATGGAGTAGTTGTTACGGGCATAGACATGAACTGTGTGCTGAACAGGAGTAGTCTAGAAGTTACAAGCTGAAGATCTGAGTGTCTCAGAAATAAATACTAACATCTGTGGCTAGAGATGTGTGCCAGTGATGCTTTAAGTTGAAAATGTCTGGGTTTTTTTTAAACTTCTAGTCCATTTAAGGTTTGATATCTTTTGTACCTTCCTTAATAGGTATACTTGCCTTAGCCAGAGTTCTTAGTAATTTTGTTTGGGAGTAGTAGGTAAATTTAAGACCATCAAATACTTCTGAACACTAAATACCTACAGTAAAGTGACAGGCACTGAGAACTGTTTGTAATGTTACTGTCTCAGTCGCTAAAATGACTTTACCCCTCAGTCACAACTAGAAAAGCAAACCAAAAACCCTGTTGCTATTCCTGCAGTCAGTATTATGCTACTTCTTGTCTTACTGGCGTTGTGTTAGTGTGTTACTATCGTGCTCTGGGTTTTGCAGCTGGAATCCTGGGTTCTTGGTAACATCTTTAGAGCAATAACTCCTGCCTCTGTGTTATTATAAAATAAAGATGTCTAAAACAATTTTCTTCTTGTTTATATTGTGCTTAACGTAATTGTATGAGTATCGAATGCCTCTTCTGACAGACTCCAGAATGCCAGGAAATGTGGAAAAACACCGTATGATTTTTAGAGTTTTTTTAATCCCCAGTACTAACAGAATTTCACAAAATAGACTTTTAGCATTCCTATTTTTCCTCTTTCTATTCACTTTAAGATGCCTTGAGCATTTGCGCTGCCTAACTCCCTTCACCTAATCCTTTACATCTTCTTGACCAGGTGCCAGCTCCTCCTAATTGTTTCATAGCCAGTCAGTGAAATCCTGGCTGTTGACAGCTCCCTTTTTTCCTCTCCCAGAAGAGCTATCTTGTTTAACCTGAAAGATTTGCTTTCTTCTTTTCCACCTTCTATCCACCCTCCTTGGCTTCTGTTGTCGCAACTCTCTGTTACGGGATGCTTTGAGAGCGAGGAAGTGTTCTGTAAAGATCAGGAAGCGTGGGGAAAAATCTTGCTGATGTTGCTGCTTCAACCAGAGCTAAACTTGTAATTTTGTGTTAGATATGCTTTGTCAGTTTAGGGTAGTTTAGGGAAGGGAAGGGGTATCCAAAAATGTGTTCCTTTTGTAAACCAGAAAATGATGTTGATCTTATAAATGAGAATAAAGAACATGGGTGCTGGGATGTCTGTATTCCCTTGCTTTGAGGTGAGGGAGATGGGTAACAAAATGTCAGCTGTTTTCTGTGAGCTTCTGAAAGCCAGACTGGTTCCATCGGCGGTGGCATGCTCTAAGTTGGATTTACTTCTCCAGTCCTGTTTGCCGGGCGCTGGGATTTGAGCAGGTAGCAGTGACATGAATCCTTCTTCAGCTCTTTTTTTTTTTTACGGAGGGAAGTCGATGGATACCTTGATTTGCCTGGCCTCGTGTTACTCATCCCTGAAAGAATTAATGTGGTTCTGGGGGTTAGTTTAGTGAAGTTTGCTTAATTGCGAACTGGGAAAAGGCGTTCTCTGAAAGCAAGGGTAACCAATGGTTGGACCCTTCCAGTTTTGTTTCTTGCCTGGACTTTATGAAGAACTGGCGGCTGCACGGCTCCTAAGCCAGGTCCGTAAATTGGTGTCGGCTACATGAGGTGAGTTGTTGCGGGAATTGTTGGCTTTTGATACTTAAGCTGGTTTGTCTAAGTGGCATGATGAATTAACTATTAAAAAAGTGGGTTTGAAGCCCATATTAATTTCATATTTCTTTTATTGATGACAGTGATGCATCCCTGATCGCTTGCTAATTTTTTTTTTTTTAAGAGTATAAAATCGCTTTTCTCAAACTGTTCCTTGATCCACTCTCACACATGGGTGGCTTTCCTTTTCACCCTGGTAGAAACTGGTGTTCCTTGCTTGTTCTATGTACTGATCAAGTGGAGGTCAGGAAGTTGTCTGGGGTTTAGGATTTTGTTACAGAACAGCAAGTGAAGAAATCTGCCATGCACAAAAATGGGTATCACTTTTATAGGGGCAAAATAATTATATTTATCCTGATGGATGATTGTAAGAGATTTGCATGGACAGGCATGTGCCGTGGGGTGGCTTCCCACTTAGTAACTACTTCAGCAATTTAAACCAGTATCTGAGCCCCCCTTGCCAAATTCAGATAGAGGTATCACCTGTAATTCTAAAGTAAATACCATTTTAACAAATAATGAACTTCCACAATTATAAATATATTTAATATGATCAGAATTGACTTTTGAAGATTGAAATGTGATTTAGGTAGACTTCCCCCAAATTTAGCTTTGTGCTGACTTGAACTGAGGTTTACTCCCATCTCTTGCCCAGTGGATGCCCCATCCCTGGGAGTGTTCAAGACCAGGCTGGATGAGGCTTTGAGCAACCTGGTCTAGTGGAAGGTGTCCCTGCCTATGGCAGGGGGGTTGGAACTTGATGGTCTGTAAGGTCCCTTCCAACCCAAACCATTCTGTGATTCTATGATTCATTGGATGGAATGTACCTTATTTAGAGCCCACATTAAAATTGTGATAATATTAATGCAGAAAGATTGCCAGCAAATGTAAACTGCTGTTCAGGAAAGGCACTCTTTACTAATTGATGCAACTTAAGTTTTTAGAATTGTCATGGCATGT
>NW_010224829.1:44461-44767 GCF_000690775.1 Eurypyga helias
GCAGCCATCGCTGTCTTTGGTTTTAGCTTTTTTTTACTGAAAAAAATGAGAAGACAGGTCAAAAAAAGCTATAGAGAAGCTGTAGGTTGAACAGTAGATGAACCTATCTTTGTAGTTTTAATACTAGTAAAAATATGATGAAATTTTATGCAGCTTATGTGCTTTTTTCTGTATGTTACCTTGATTTAAATGGGTTTAACTGCCTCGGCAGCGTGAGCTTGCAAACTTCTTGTTGGTAGGAAACGTTTGTTAAAAACATAAGGTAAAATAGGCTGTTCTGTACTTTGTGTGGGACTGCAGGAAGAG
>NW_010224829.1:44794-65631 GCF_000690775.1 Eurypyga helias
GACAAATAACAGATTCTTACCTAAAGCTTGGTTCCCTATGGCTAGGGGAAGGCTTAAGGCAGAAAATCAGGAAACCTCAGCTCCTTAAAGTAGAGTTCAGTCCTGTTCTCATTCGTTTTGTTGTCCCACAGCAGTGTATCCTGGCGTTTACCCGTGAGGGAGGGTATTACGGAAGGCCAGGAAATACTGGTTGACGGGGCGTGTAAGGGAAGTAGCAATGTGAGTGAGAAACAGTGGAAGTCACTTCAGCGTGTGCATAAGCTGTGACTTGAGAGAGCATCCTCATCTGTTCGTTTCAGGGAAGCTTTCACACACCTGCTGCTGGCATGTGTTTAGAACTTTTCAGAGGAGCAAAATTTTGAAATACTTATTTTAAAATATCTTCCTGATCTCTGGTAGTACCTTTGCGTTAGGTGAGAAAGCATGAAAACTTAATTTGCAAAACCTTTGAGCCGCGCGTGTATAACCGGTAGATGAAATCAGACAGACGCACGTCAGAGTACGTGAAGAACAGCTGACCTCAGCGCAGTTGCTGTGTACGGGTGAGATGTTGTTCCTGGGTGACTTCAGGACTGCAGAGAAATTGAGGACGAGTCGGATATAGGAACAGCGCAGGAATTGGAATAATAAGCAGCCAGCTGATGCAGAAACTCTCCCTTATCAGGCAGTAGACTTGTCAGAAAATCACTTCTAGCAGCTCAGCTTGCCCCCCACCCCTCCATAAGCAGTGCCCCTAGCAATGTCTGGGCTCTACAGATCTGTGGCTTGTGTGGTTGGGTTCTCTGGTGTCCAGTAAAGTGTAAGAGCTGATTTGAAGCTTTATTATGCCTTGGGCGCTGATTATGTTTATCACCTAATGGTGTCTCAAACAGTTGAGTTAATACTGCAGCCTTTCTTAAGGGAAAGGCAGGGACAAGTTAGAAGGGCTCCTGGACTTGTCCATTTATGTTTATATAACTTTTTAAGATCTCTTTGGAAGCTGCAACCCTTTGTTGCATCTGCTTGAAATTAGAAATAGGTTAAAAATTTGATAGGGATATTCAATATAAGTTCCTTTCCTAATAAATTAATAATAGTTATGAAAATAAGAATGTGCTATAACAAACCTTTTAGCTCTTCATGTGTTAATCTCTTCTCAGTTATACCTCTGTAGTAGTCTAGAAAGCAACTATTTTTTTATACATTGCTAATTGATCTCAACTTTTTCAAGCAGTATTTACAAAAGACCTAATGCAAGTACTTGCTTCGAGTATTTTAGGGAACAATAATGCTTTCTTATGTATTATGCTGAGGCGTGTTCCAAGAAGTGTTTTATCTATTGATGTTTTTTGTTCCCTTTGTACTGATGTGGGTGATATCTTTAAATATCTGGTCACTTGTATTAATGCTCAATTTTAATAAATTTTTTTTTTTGCTGTTCTTCCCTATACATTTATGTGCTTTGGAGAGAGACTTGGCCCATCTATCCCTGTTGGAAGAGTACACTAGTCGGGTCTCTTAACTAGCGCAGAACTGCTTTTTTAATAAAGCAGTTTTGCAGATGAGAAGGATGAACAGTAATACTGCATTTGTTCGGAGCACAAATGTTTAAGGAAAATCAAGGAAACTTTTGTCCCCGTGTCAGTCCTTGCATTGTTCTTCAGAAATACTTGGACCACTCAAATCCGTCTCCGTTGCTAGCAGACAAATGGGTGCTTCCAGAGTGGCAGTGCTTCAGCTGCAGGGCGTTCTGCTTGTCCCTCCAGGTAATCTTAGCACCCAAGTCCCTACCTGGAGCTGAACTTAAAGTACTGTTTCAGATTGGTTTTTCTGCCTCCTTCAAAGACTTTTAGAAATTGTCATCTTGGTGGCAAGATAATAATGATACAAAGGGCTGTGCTCCTTGCCCATTCCTTAGATTCTGCAGGTTAAACGTTCTTCTATGGGCTTTAACTCCGCGTGTGAATGAATGAGAGAAATCCAGGATCATCTTCACTTGCCTTCACACTTCAGCAGTGAGTGGTTTATATTGCCACGTTTTGTCACCCTGAAATACCATCTGTTTTGTGTCCCGCTTGGAGCGCCTACTGTTTCAGAATCTGGCGTGCTCTGTGATTCAGCGTACTTTATAAAGAAACCCTCCTTCCTGCCTTTACGTAAATACTGAAGTATGTGCGAGATGTTACGGCTGGCTAGCGGTTCGGGTGTGGGTTTTCGCACAGACTGCAGAATTTTAGATTAGAGATAGGACCACGTTGTGTAAGGCCTTGGTTCAGTGAACGCTCTCACTGAATGCAGTTATTCTCAGGACACCTGTCCTTGGAAAATGGGTGGACTTCACGGGGGTAGATCCATGTAGTGACTGGCTTTCTGCAAGGCGGGTGTTCTTGTTGTCTAAAGGAATTTTTTTCTGCTCTAGCTAAAAGCAAATACAATAAAACTGCCGGAATCCCATGTTTCTTTCCCCCTTTTTTCCTCTCTGATTTTGGGCACAGCGAAGAGATTTCAGTTAGCAAGCTCTCCCCACCTGTCAGACTCTTTGCAGGTTAGATAAACCTAGAAAATTCATCACTTTCAATGTGATCCATAGCCTAAATTATGAAATACACCGATCTTCATACTTAAAAGCCTTAACCTGTACCAAAATACAGGAATTTACCTTTTTAACCTAGAATTTAGGTGACTATAGTGTGCTATGAATGCTGTTTCTAACTCTTCAAATCTAAACTTGAGTGTAGTAGTCTGTATAAAATAATTCAGGAAGTCATTTTCCCCCCCTTCCTTTCGATGCCAAGAAGACTTTGCTTATTAAATGAGACCCATAGATGGTATTTCAGTGCAAACATCAATTAGTTTGGCTTATAAGGCAAGGGTTTCTGTCTACATCCCAAATGAAATCGAATTTCCTTGTTTGCACCCAAAGTTCAAAATTGTTCCCTCAGGATTCTGATTTAAGCATAGGCTGTCATACAAGGGTTTCATTAAGACAAAAATCCCACTAAGGTGGAGTTTGAGACCTATAGTATAATGTACAATATAATACAGGATATGGTTATGTTTCTTTTTAAAATGACACAAAACTAATTTTCTTCAAAGATTGGGGATTTTGCCTTGTGGTGGGTGGTGGGTTTTTTGTTTCCCTGCACCCTGAGGTTTTTTAAAAAGGAGTAATTCATAGTGGTGAGTGGTGTGAGGATTTGCTAATGAAGACCTTATACTTTCGGTAAGTCCTCTGCCACTGTTGCCTGTTTCCTGTCTTATTTAGCACACTGACTTTTTTTTTTTTTACTGGGTTTGTAATAGCGTCTTCCTCCTGTAAAGGTGGGAGAAAGATTTTATACTTTTTTTTAGTTAAATATTTAAAAGTTTGGGGTTTCTCTCTATTGTGCTGTGACAGGTTTAGCTGTGAGTTTTAGACTTTGCTAAATTAAAGCCTTCTTACAGTTGAGGGAACTAAACATGTATTTCTAGTGTTTCATATCAAATTTTATGCTTTTGTATATAGAAGAAATCATGATAGATTCTTTCCAACCCAGCAGTATTATCAGTGTGGGACTGTGTGTGTGTGTATATATATATACACACACACAAAAATACATATAAGGTTAAAAAGGGATCTATCGTTTAATAACACTATATTGTGGCTTTTTACACTGAAAAAGTGTTGTGGAGATGGTGTATTGTGTGACATATATTGAAAGGGCAAAGATGGCTGGTAAATTAAATCATGATGTCTTGAACTTTAAATAAGTTTAAAGCAGTTTAAGACCTGCTTCGTAGCACTAGATGCTCATACTGACCTTTTTAAAATGAAAGCTAAAGCCAAAATAAGCTCAAAGTAAAGCAACTAATGTGGTTGCCTACAGAAAACAGGCTAAAATAACGAGGTCTACGAAGATTCCAGGGGAAGCTATTCCTGTGGTTATAAGGAGGTCATGTTAAGGATGCCGATGACTGGTTTTTGAAGTGAGGGTGGATATTGTTTTCTACAACTTCAAAACCATTACTCTTGATACCTTAAGTGCTTAGTGAGCTGGAAGCAGGAATTTATATCAACTTCAAACTCCTGCAAGCCTGTAAGAGCACGTTGGAGTATCAGTTCTGTTTTTCTGTGCAAGTGACATTATATACCTAGATAGTCTAGTTCTATATAGGAATGTGTATATATATCTGTAGAGTGATGTATATGGTGTAGTGCAGAATATCATTTCTGTAAACAGCTTTGTCTCAGGACTCACAACTTTGATTTCTTCCATTTGATTTTAAAGCCCATCAAACCTGCTATATAATCATTGCCTAAATAAGAGATTTAAAACAACTTTTCCCCAGCCTTTCAAACCAATCTGATTATACTACATTTATCTAGTTCTTGATGATTCTGCACTAATGGGTAATTGAATGGTTTTGTCCCCGCAAGGAGGGGTGATCAGTCACTACAGTGGTGCTGCTCCTCTCTCGCTAGATAGAGCTGTAGGACGCTTGCTGCTTTTTGCCATCTGTTACTCCTGCGTGCTGCTTTTTTGACTTGACCTGAATGCTCTTGCCCTCTAAGGGCAGTGAGATTTAAATGCTGAGCACAGACTGATTAACAAGGCATTAAGTCAGTTAATTCTTTCATTTTTAAATAGAGTATTAACATGGGTTTGGTGGTCACCGGTTCGCGTTTTAGGTAAAAGATAGGGCTTGTGTAAGCAGTATGGCTTTTTCAACCATTTGTGGTGTTGGATGGGTTTAGTTCTTGATCTTAAATAGTAAAGTTTTGAAGAAATAAGTTGCTGAATCTGCTTGCTCATGGTGGCTGTTGCAGTGAAGAACAGGTATGTTACTAGTTTAAAGACGAAGGTTGCCAGTGAATAGGAAGAGTGTGCAAGCCCGGTTGAGAACAAGTATTCCTAAATGTGGTGGTTTATGATAAGGGATTTCCTTGTGTTACAAAGCAACACTAGTTTTACCTATCAGGAGGTGTCTTTACCACTCCTATGGCTTATTGCCTGAGTGAGCGAGCTCAGTGAAACTTTGGATAAAGTGAGCTAGGGCTTGAGGAAGGTGGGAATCGTCCTCTAGAAATGGTAATGAAATAACGTAGAATCACAGAATGGTTTGGGTTGGAAGGGACCTTAAAGACCATCTAGTTCCAACCCCCTGCCATGGGCAGGGACACCTTCCACTAGACCAGGTTGCTCAAAGCCTCATCCAGCCTGGCCTTGAACACTCCCAGGGGCGGGGCATCCACGTTTCTTCGTCACAACCACAGCAGTACGTAAGAACAAGACCAAAGGTCCCGCTGGAAGGGGAAAAAAAAGTCCTATTGCTTTAGAAGTGGATTTGAACGCTGAAGTGGCTTTCCTACTTTTGTGTTGTATTTACAAGAGCATCAACTCAAGATTTCTATTTTGAGACGATGCTTTTGAGTCCTGAGGCTCTGTATAAAAAATGTTTTTCGTAGAAAATCTTTCATCTCAACTCCAGAGGATTCATTAATACCACTTCAATTTCCTGTCTGTGGGAGGGCATAAGAACTCTTTATGGCGTTAACAGAGGACCTGTGACTGCAGAGCAGCCTCCCTGGGAGGTGGCTACTGAATTTTCATAAGAGCCGTTGTGGTCCCCGTGGGTAGACAGGCACTATCTGACACTGGTGCTGGCTTGTGGTGTCTTACCTTTTAGGAATCTCTGTCTTGATTTATGCTCTGTGAGCTGATGTGCCCTTGACGGACATGTTGGCCTTTCTGGCAGACGTGGTTGCCTGTTGTATTTTTCTTGGTAACTATGGGGTACCTTCAGACTCTGAACGCTTATTTGAGGTTGCTGTTGCTTGGAAGGATGGCAGTGCACAGGGCAGTGCTTTTCTGCTGGTGCTGTTAAGAGGGTCTGTTCTAACGTCTTACCTGGAGATCTGGCTGCTCTCTCTTCCTGGGGCGTATTAATAGCTTTTGAGTTATACTGAACGTCTGTTTGTTACAGCATGCCGGAATGAATAGGGTAGGGAAAAGGGAGAGACGGGCTTCCAGGAGAGGCTATTCCTGGGAGCTCTTAATGGTTGTGTAGGACTTGGTACGGTAAACACAAGTACTCCAGGTTTATCTTGGCACTCCCTCCAGCTGTGTCTTGTGTGAAAGGCCATTATTCATGTTCCTGGAGGCCAGAATAAGATAGAGAAGTGTATTGCTTGCAGATGGTGCTTCGCATGCAGAAATACGTGCTTTTCTGCTTGTATGGATGTGTGACTTAACATCTGAAGTGGCTTGGTTCAAACTTTTTAATTGTGCTAATGCAGATCTGAGGCTGGAGTTCTTGTTCTCTACTGATCCTTTTTCTAGAGCTTATTTTGATATTACATACACCAAATAAAAACTCTTGATGGATTAGTTATTAGAATAAGGGAACCACAATTTACTGAAGTAACTTGCTGAAGTCCTGCTGACTGCCTTTTAAAATAGGACTGAAAGTGTAAGTGAGAATAGGAAATGATCTGTGCTGAGCCATAAAGACTTTGCTTTCTTCCGTCGTGCATCTGCTTTGAACTAAGTACTGCACTTGTGATTTTACGTGGAAGGAGAATTTGCAGAGAGAATAGTTAAAATAGTGTTGATGTAAGTGTAACAGATACTTGGTGATGTTAGTCATTTCCTCTGTAATCTGAGTGGTGAAACCGTAACAGCTTGACCAGGGGTTTTTAAATTTGTGTTTCTCTGATCAGCAGCGTGGAAACTGATGAAATTCTATTTGCTTTCTGTAATATTTCCTTCTGAGAATTTTAGGGCGTGTGTAACTCTTACTTGTGTCTAAAGTTACTTTCTTGAAAGTCCTCTTTTCATGCCTTCATGTTATCACTGTGCTATTCAAGTTCCAGCATAATTGGAAGTGCCAGGACTTAGCATTAAATTTAGTCCAACTTGTTGGTTTGATAATGGAATTAAACAAGCACAATTTGACACTGTTGCATTCTAATATGAAAGTTGTCGCAGTGTATCAGTACGTGAGTAGTTCTCAGTTGGCACTGGTGCATGCTCTGTCTCCCTTCTCTCTTTCATTGTTATAGTGAAAAATAGTGTGGTTTTATGATACGATTTAAAAGCCTGTGACTGATCTGAGTAAGCATTTGTAATGTATTTGGAAGGATCTGTCTGTCTTGTACCACTTACCCCTGTGTTCCCTGACTCTCCCTGGAAAAATGCAGGGATGTAGTCTCCAGAATACTTTGCGCTTTAGCATGAAGACGGAGTTGATGTGTAGTCCATTATCCACAGAGACTTCAGGCCTGTACGATGCCAGGTGCTGTCGTATAAATGTGTGCCGTCTCATAAAACTATTTAACCTCAGGAAGTGGTTATTGAAACAAATTCTGCTGCGAACATGTTTTTACTAATACAGTGTGTGATAAGTAGGCACTGTAGGGCTGGAGAGGTGAGGAGCTTTCTCCTTTCTCCTTGGCATTACTCTAATTTTTGCTGTTAGCCATATGCTTTCAAATTGTAAGAGTGTTGCCTTGGAAAGGGTGTTGGGTTTGTTTTTGTTTTTTTCTTTTTAAAAGGGTAGCAATATTCTGTTTTGGCTACCCACTTCTACTTGGTGGGTATGACCTCCTCCTTGCTACTTCTTCCTCCCTCTCTCCCAGCTGTTGTGATGTTGACTTTACAAGCCAACTGAAGCCTCCCATCCCATGTTCAACACAGAAAAGATACTCTCTGTCCTAGAGACTTCACAAACAATACTTACAGGTCAGTGTCTGTGCAAAAGCAGCTTGAATCCGTTGTGTATCCCCTTGTGTGATCTTTGTATATCTGCTTGCATGTGATTCTTTGCACTTACGTCAGTGTCAAGCTGTAGGCTGCAAACAGTGGTGCCACAGCTCTCCAGTAATAGTACAGGTGAGAAATCCAGTAATGACAAGGGAAGGATCAAATCAAAAAATAAGGTGACTTATGCTGGTAATGTCTGGTACAGCCTAAACATATGGTTGTGTGGGTGGCTATAGACTTCGTGAAGCTCCATGCTTAGAAAACCTGTCTGTCTAATATTTGGGTTAATCTCCAGCTAGTAGAGCATTCAATTCCAGACGCTTGGTAATCAGAATTTTTGTAGTCTCACCCACCACTCCAAATTCACATCATTCATCTGTCTATTTTAAATGTGTCTCTTGTGGAGTAGGTCTAAAATTACCCACTGTTTTGACCTGACAGTAACAGGAATATGTGAGCTCCTCCTGCTGCTGTTCAGCCGGTGCTGAACACCATTCAACTGAGATGATGCTTCTGCGTGGAAGAGTGGGGCATGGTAGATGCTGTGCTGACACTTACTTATATTTGACCTTTCCATTGCCGTGACCGGCAGGGTTTCATCGCATCACTGCGGTGATGAGAGCCTGACTTGTTAGGTCAGATGTCTGGAGCCCCTCACTGGAATTCAGTCTTTAAAATCTTGCTCCCTGTATAAACCCTGGAAGAGCCTGCTTTGCTTGCCCTTGGTGGGGTTGCCCAGACGTGCACCCTCACGCAGCTTGTTGGGCCGAGCTCGTTGCGCCTCAGAATATGAGGTTTTTGTAGGATTTCTTACACAAGGGAACATGCCATTTAACGTCGGTGAAACTCGGCGTGGGGGGATGACGTTGGAGTCTAAGTCAGTAACAGTAGCTGTTTTGCCAGACAGTAGATTATGTGATTCGGACCAAATAATTTGGCAATGCTGAGGTTTTAATTCAAATAAAAATAATAAAGATCTCTGCTTCTTAGAGAAAATTAGAATTAAGAGGGATCTGAAAGAGCCATCTCACCACATACTAGAGAAGGACAGAATTTCTGGAGAAGGTGATAAGTGGGAGGTGATGGAGGAGGGCAGCTTGTCAGTTATAAGAAACACAGCCCTGGTTCCTCATTGTCTGTTCCTCTTCCATTTTCTGACTAATTTATTGTGTTTTCTTTTGTGCATGAACAGATTTGCATCTCTGCAGCTGCTGTGACAGCTAGCAAGGAGAGACAAGTTCCCTCACCTTCTAGGCATAAAATGGTACTTCACAAATTCCAGATAATGTCTTTTTAGTTTTGTTTCCTCTACCTCGCAGAGCTGCTGCGTAATTAAAACTTCAGCTTTCCCGTCATCTCTGGGACAACCCAACCCTCCCATGCTTTTGAATCTCTTTACAGTTCCAATCTTGCAAATGCTAGTGGTGAATGAGTTTGGGTTTTTAATCGTTTGATTTGGATAATTTATCAAAAGTTTATAAAAAAAAAAAAGCGGTTATTTGCATGTGTAGTTCTGAATTGTGAACCAAGGGTTCAAAATCATTTGTTTTCTGATCAACAGTGCTATGCAAATACTGTATGGTAGATAGTCTAGTTGCTTAGCAATAACGTTAACAGCCGTGAGTGTTTATAAAGCAAATATAATATGATATGGTCAACAAGGTATGTGGTGCTTTTTCTATTACTTAAGTGTCCTGATAACTGTTGGAAAGCATTTATTAGGATTACACATGAGCAAGCACCTGACACTTTGGAGCAACAACTTGAGGAAGTAAATCTGATAAATGATGTGCTTGTGTTTTTTAATCTAAACCCCCACAACTTAAAAGAAGTGGTGAACATGATGGTTTTCCAAACACATTAGCTTTGAACTTTGAAATGTTGTTTTCATGGCTTTGGATGTTCAGTCTGGAAATGCTAAGGGTGATGGGTTACGTGACTAAAAGGCTTGTCTGCGTGCGCACAGAGCAGCCCCGAGGCACAGCGGCAGGCGAGGGAACCCCGGTACCCTCGTCAGGGAAACGGGCCCTTTGACCTGGCTCCCACCAAGGCTGTCACTGGAGATCGTCACCCTGGGGACCTGTGTGACAGATATTTGATGGAGAGGCTGTGCATGGTCCTCTACATTTGATGAGTAAATGGAGAGGCTGTGCATGGTCCTCTAGCAGATAGGGAAGGAGGGTAGGGTCACTGTGGGATTTGTGGGATGCAGGCAAGAACGGTTTGGATTGTGCACAACTCAGCATGGTGTGCTTAAGGGGAGGACCAAGGGTGAGGAGAGGGTGGATCAGGGTGATTTTTGGGGAAGGAACAGCCATGGAGGGACAGAGGGATGAGGTGCGCTGGTTGGCAGGTGGGCGGGCAGTGTGTTTGTCTGGCCATGCCCTGCCCTCACCAGTGCAGTCGGTCCTGCCTTCTCATTCAATCTGACTGTTGGGTAAGGGGCTAGCAACTGGGTATTCTGCGGGGTCAGACTGTGTGTGACACGGGTCTCTGTGGCTGGGGCACAGGGGGCTATGAGGGGAGTAGGAGAAGAGACTTGGGAGTGACTGTGACATCCAGGTGAAACGTGCATCTGTGTAGGATGGCTGGGGAGGTTGGTTACTGAAGGAACTGGGAGTGCGGGCCAACTGCTGGGGATGCTGGGGTCTGGCTGAGACCCCTGTTTGTGTGGGTATCTCTGCATCAAGTAACTGGAGGCAAGAGGCTTTGGGGACCAGCTTCTGGGTAGACCGAGAGTCCAAGGCCGCATCCAAGAGGGATCTGTAGTGAGTGGGTCTGAGTACCAGCAACTGGAGTGGAGCCATGGGGGCTCGTGTGCTGGCAGCTGGGGAGACTGAGAGTCTGCTATGGAGCACGAGAGCCCGAGGCCAGTAACAGGGGTATCCATACACTCTGTGTGTGCACATATGTGCCTATTCTCCTCATGGACTTTCACCCTGATGGGAGAAGACCGGGAGGAGGCGGCTGGTGCTGCTTGTGTTTTACCCTTCGTCCTGAGTTTGTGCTGGCCCGCGTGGCCAGCCGTGTGTGTGTGGCTATGGGGAAGGTGTTCTCAGCCTCACTACTAGGCTGGACCTTGGGGCAGGGAGTTGGGGCTGTGTTGCCTCTGGGCTGCTGGATTTGGCAGCTACAATAAAGGGGTCTGGGGGTGAGAAGAGATGGTGAGGCTCTTTGAAAAATCCTTGTTAAAGCTCAAAATGAGCATCTGAGATAACTTCAGGAGATACTGACTCTGGCTGTCAGATGTACTGTGTGGATGAAAAGCATGAGCAATGTAGTAGTATAATCAGATAATGGAAAACTATTTTAACGTAAAGATTTAGAGATGTTGTGCCTTACAGAAAGTCAAAAGTCAGAGATTACACCATTTGTAACTAACATTGAACATAGATCATTTGGAAGATAAAATTTGGTTTAAAATGCAGTTTTAAGTGAGCATACTGTGTTTTGATGGCATGTCAAGGGCCTGTAGTGACAGGACAAGGGGTAATGGGTTTAAATTGAAAGCGGGGAGGTTTAGATTGGACATAAGGAAGTTGTTCTTCCCAGAGAGAATGGTGAGGCACTGGAACAGGTTGCCCAGAGAAGCTGTGGATGCCCCGTCCCTGGGAGTGTTCAAGGCCAGGCTGGATGAGGCTTTGAGCAACCTGGTCTAGTGGAAGGTGTCCTTGCCCATGGCAGGGGGTGGAACTGGATGGTCTGTAAGGTCCCTTCCAATCCAAACCACTCCATGATTCTGTTTCCCTGCTAAATCTTCACTAAGTGGATTTTAAGACTGTTAATTAAATCTCTTTGGTAGCATATTGTCATTTATTTGTTATAGTTACAATTTGTTTTAAGAGTATTTAAGCAAAATTCAGGGTCCTAAATCTGACCTTCAAGCTTTCTCCCTCCATGCATAGCCTAAAGAAAAATCCAGACAAGCAGCGTGTGATGAAGTGACTCAAGTTCCTGGGATAGACCTCTATTTAAATTTAGTGGAGGTTTCAAATCATATTAAACCAGTAATAAGTTTCTATTTAATGACATGAAAAAATTATCATTTGTTCAGTTTATAATTCATAAAACCTTCTAGAAACTTAAACTGTTCTTTGGTAATATTGTCTAATCTTATGTAAATTGAAGGCTTTTTCAAAATATTTTGCTTTGGTGATTTCTCTCAGCCACCCATTTGGCTGGAGGAAATAACCACCTGACCAAAAAAAACCTTAAAAATCCCCAAACAGGAGGAGTGGAAAGCTACTTGCAGTAAACACGTGTATAAATGTTTTATGCCGTTGTGCTCTATGGAGCCTCAGATATTTTGCTGCAAGGCTGTTTCAAAATGTCACAGGCACTGCGTAAATAGGTTGCTGTCGTATTCAGCCATATTCTTGTACCCAGCACGGATACTTGTCACCTTTGTATTTTAAAATACAAGGTCTGACCTCTGGAGAAGCTCAGACTAGACACTCAGCATCATTCTAAGGTATCATCTGTTTTAAAGCAACTGATGTAGGGGAAAAATGGGGAGTGATCTGCTTCATGTGTACGTACCGCTAAAAAATCTGAATGGTTTGTGCTGTTTGAGGAACGGTATGCAGTCTAGTAGCTGAAGACTGATGTAACACTAGAAAAGAGAGTTAAAGGTCTCTGATATCCTAGTGTGCAGTGTGGAATGAGTAAGTCGGTGCAGTACATGAAAACCAAGGGAGTTACTGAATCTCAAAAGAACTGATTTCAGTTGGAATATGTATAGGGTGGAAAGGTGTGTTTGCCTGCCTCGTAAAGATGGAAGGAAGGCTCCTCTGCTGAATTAAAGATTAAAAAAATTAAATTGAGTTTTTCAAAGTGGAAGAAAACTGCCTCATCTGCAATAAAAGAAACATATATTAATTTCAGCAGAGGAGTCTCTTGGAAAGAACATGTTATGCAAACCAAGTTTCCAAGGAGTCTGTAGACAAAACAGACTTCAAGACTTGATATGCCAAGTGACACGTGTTCTACTACAATTCTTGGGGTGCGTACTTGTCAGTAAATTAGTGTCAAAGGTTATATGAGTCTTTGAAAAAATCTTTTTGTGAGTGTTGAGAAAGATCGACAGTCAGCCTTGTGTGGCACCGCATGTATTGGAAACAAGAGTTTGTAGTCCAAGTGACCTGTAAAGTTCTGGATCTGGCCTTTGGATATGGGTCAGATCTTTGGGAGCTGTGGGAAGGTCTCAATTCTGGACAAGAATGAACTGATGAAATAATTCTGGTACCTGATTTTGCTGAGGATTGTAGTGGGTATGTGTCCTTTCAGTCTTTGGACATTCTTCCACTATGGATACGTGGCGCTTTCTATTTTTGTATTGTTTCCTGGCTTGCTTAGCAGGTGACTTGCTGAGATGACTCCTGCTCATCGTTGGCAGTTGAATGCTTTGGCTCCATTATAGGATTAAATCTTTGATTCAGAAGTCATTAGCTTCATCCTCTTCGACCACTAAGTACTGAAATAAATGTTTTCCATTTTATATTGTTGGCGTCTACAAGATACAACTTGACTTCTAAAGCCTGTTAGTATTTAATCATCATAAGAGGCTAGGTCCCTTACCTGAATACTTAGATAAGGACTTTTTTGTCTATGTAGTGTCTGCTTACGGATTACTCACTTCAAAATGCAAAACACTGGAGTATGGGAACAATTGTTTGCAGTGATTCTGGATTCAGTTTCATGATAATATTTTCCCCTTTACTTGTTAACATATTTGCATGCCTATTCCTGCCTTCACTGATCTTACAAAAGCTATCGGTTCTTTCCTATGCTTGCTTGCCAAAAAGTCTTAAGCTAAATTAGTTGATGAAAATGTCTCTATACTGCTGATGCTGAGTCAGAAGTGTTTATTTAAAGATGATGAATTTAGTAATCATCAAACCGAGTTTAAATCATCAGGAATGCTAATTATAGATAGGCTAACCTACATTTCTGAAATACTTAATCACTTGAAGCCCAAATCCTTCTTGCTTAAGTTAATAAATGCATTGGTTTCAGTTGGAAATGGGTGACATTATAATTCACAAAAGACAAAAGTAGTAATTATCTAGATGAAAACATGAAATTTGCATCCCATGGTATGGAGGAGAGGAGCTAAATGAGGTTCTTGCTCTTTTCTGTTCTCTTTAGGGTAAGAAAGGAATAAAAATCTTGGAGAGTCTTTATGCTACATGTATAACTGATTATTTTATGTTGATGATGCTTTCCTGTATTTCAGTGTATGTTGAGTATTTATAGGTCTACCTTTCCGACTCCGCTAACATTTTTTTCTTAATTCTCATGTCTTCTCTTGACATTTTTATTAGCTAATCTTTGAGGATCTTACTGTTGATTATGGCTAGGGTGTTGCAGAGTCAATCTGAAGAAGAAAGCAAGCCTTCCATTTAGCTTAACAACTCAGCACTTTATTTCCAGTACCTATTTATAGTGGTATTATCCATCACTGTCTAGAGTAACTTTCCATTGAAAGTTAATTCTGAGATGCAGCTATTTTAAAGAAGAGCAAAAAGTCTTCAATTTCTTCTGTGTGCAGACAGAGAACCAGTTATTGAGGTAAAACTTGAGTCTATAATTGTGATCATTTAATTTTTGTCCATTATATGTGATGAGGAAATATCCAGATGGTTGCGTCTGCCCTTTGTACTCTGGAAGTTCTGTTCTCTTAATCACTGTGAAATGTAATGACAGTAAAATGGTCTTGCATACTGATGCTTTTTTTTTTTTTTAATGAAAATATAGCACTCTTATGTTTTCAGAGGCCAAAACAGCGCCAAAACAGCGTTTTCTTGTTTTGCTAGAGGCCAAAACAGCGTTTTCTTGTTTTGCTTGTAAAATGAATGGGAACATGGGTACTTCCTAGGAAGAATCTGTGGAAAAAAAGGGAAGATAATGAATTTTAATGTCTGTCTAGCTTAGGTGAAGGATCTGGCTGTTGCGCATGATCTGCTTTCAGAAGCTGATCATAGGTTCTAGGGAAAAGTCCTGTTCTAGGGATCATAGATTCTAGGGAAAAGCTGTCCAGTACAACTTTCGAATATGGAAGCATTTGGACTTAATGAACATTTGTGTGTCATGTTAACGGGTGATAAATAACGTTAATGCAGAGCAGGCAGGTACCATTACTCCTAAGTTACTGTTCATGATGTTTATGAACATTCTTACATCGAGTTTTAAATAGAAAAGATGAGTCTGGGCTCCACTGGCACATACAAGGCCCTAAGTATAGTTTATTTTTGAAAGTGAAATGTAAAATAAAGTGTTTTGCTGTAAACATAATTAATGTTTAACAGACTGAGGGAATTCTTTTATTGCTGCTGTGACTTTATTTTTTCAGTAACTATAGGATTATGGTGGCTTTAGGAGAAATAGTATAGATGGCATGTGAGATCAAATAATGCTAAATTTGCAAAACTGGCGCTTCCCACAAATGCTGTGGGAAATTCTGTGCTGTTCGTGAAGATAGATTTGGTATGCCACTCTTGCTGATGAAAGGCAGACTTAATCACCATGGGCAGCATTATGTGTGTTACTGCTCCTTTCCTTTCTCTCCAAGCTTAGCTTTAATATGGGTGTATATAAAGGTAAGACGTTTTAAGCTTCTGAGAGCTTTGGGAAATAAATGCTGTGAATGGTGACTGCCTTGAAAAGAATGAGTATATCAGAGTGGTGTTTTTTTTTTTTTTAAATCTTTCCCAAGATTCAAGGATCAAATATACATACATATTCTGATACCAGGTATGAGCCTTCTCTTTTAAAGTTGGGGAGGGGGGGAAATAGGATTTTTATCTTCATGATGTGAAAAACTCAACTCTCAGCACCTATTATCTAATTCTGTTCTGTGAGTTCCTGTTGGATCAAATTACCCTTGGTGGGTTTTGTTGTTGTGGTTTTTTCCTGTGACCTGAATCTCTCAAAAGTTTGTGACAGCAGGGGATTGTCACCTCATTAAACTTTTGCATGGCTTTGGAGCCAGGACAGTCAGTGTTTGAGAACAAATGAGTCTGAGCATCAGAAGAATGTTCTGCGCCTGTGTAGAGTCCCAGTTCATAACTGCCAAGTTCAGGCAACTGCTTATCTTTGGGCTATTCTTAACCTCAGCAAACATGTATTGCAAACATTTCTAGCATGTCTCTAACCTTGCTGTTAGAGTTCAGTCTGGAGTATAACTTCTAGCACAAAAAAAAAAAAGAATTCATCATAATTTTGTGGCCATCAGGTTACTGAAACAGTAGAAACGGCGATCTTTAAGTTGTAGAAGCTGTAGAAGGGCATTTGGTTAAGCGTGTGGTTAGTATTGGCAGTCAGTGCAGGCAAGAATACTTAGGACTCAGAAAGTAACTGGCTCTTAATGGACTACAAAAATACATAAAGTTGTAGTTGTGCAACACAGACATTTTTGAGAATAATGTTAAATGGGACGATACAGGGTTAAGATACGTCTCCGGTTCACTTATATAGCCTTAACACCTAACATGCCCTGCTCTCTTCTGTGTCTTTTCTCTGAGCAATAGCCATCGGCAACGGTCATTTGCTCATCTCCTTAAATTAATTTTCCACATCTCTTAAATTCAGTGTTTCTGGACCTCAAAAGCAAAATAAAGCAGAAAAGGAGAACAGAAGGGACTGTAGGCACCAGTACCCACAAAGTTACTCATTAAATATATTTTCTTCTCTATATATTTCAGTAACAAACTGTTACTGGTGGTTTAATTCAGGGACCCTTCCTCTAAACATTTGGACTGAAACAGTGGTTCATCGAGTGATGTGTGATGAAGGAAATAGCGTCAAGATGCGCAGCGGTTGGACTTTATAGAGGTTTTCATTTGGGTGTTACAGAACAGCACCAAAGTGTATAAAACTGACACGGGTTTATAGGCAGGTTTTCAACATAAAATTAAGACCAAAGGATTCTAATTTTTTGCCTGCCTTTTTTTAATATTACCTGTAGCTGCCTGTTAAACAGACTCGACTTTTTTTTTTATGGATTCCACTTAGTCTCAAGTCTGCAATCTTCAGAGCATGAATGTTCTGGATCAGCCTCTTGGGGTTGTTTTTTTAGATAGGATCTCTCTTGACTGTTTGGATATAGCCTTCTTTCAGTGCTGTCTGCACCCTGGCTCATGACATCATACCTAATTACAACATAATTGTTTGTGACCGTTGTTTTTAAATACCTAATGGGATCTTATTAGCATGATCTGGTGTTACAGTTACACTGTCTTTCAGTTCTTGAGGTTTCTGGGTGATTCAGAGCTGGAACCTAGGCATATTTACACTTGCAAGGCAAGTGAGCAGGATTTCATCTGGGGTCGAACTATAAAACCGTCTGTGTGACTGATGTGCTTGGTCCTCGTTTCACTGTCACTTTTCGCTTTGATATGCCCCCTGCAGTTCAGATTTAATGGGGACACTTCCGGAAAGGTTGCATGTACTGAGTTTCTTGTTCTCTTCTGCTGCTGCCTTGCCTGCCTTCACCAGTGGAAGGTTGCAACGTGGCTTTCCTCCTTAAAAACATCCAGGAGGGAGAATAGTTAGTTATACTTTTTCTCGATACAGCTTAAGCTAAGATCATACTAACCTGAAAAATAAAAAGCTTAATATAAGGTATGTTCTGAGGAGTTGCCTGCTGTACTTTTGACAAGCCATACTGTTTCTCCAGGTTCTCATATCCTACAGCCATAATATTTTTGGGAACTGACTGCTAGTTTTTCTGATGCTCTGTTCGTTTCCTTCCTGCTGTTTCAGAGAATGAACTTGTACCGTTTTAGTTGGGGGTGGGGGATCACAAACATGTGGCCTTTGCTGATCTGAATTGCAAGGTCCCTCTGAAGTCTGCACCGTCTTTGTGCTGCTCTCCATCATTCCTACGGCTGCGTCGTTCAGATGGTGCCCTCCAACCTGGGGTGGTCTGTCAGGGTAGCGGTGCTCACGAACTTTGAGCTGTCTGTTCTTGTTCAATCGCTTCAGGAGGTGGCCTGGTGTAATTAAGTTAGGCCCCTTTTGAGCAGGAGGTTGGTCTAGATGAACTCCAAAGAACCCTTCCGATGGCTGCGTCCTTCAGATGGTGCCCTCCATCCACCTGGGGTGGTCTGTCAGGGTAGCGGTGCTCACGAACTTTGAGCTGTCTGTTCTTGTTCAATCGCTTCAGGAGGTGGCCTGGTGTAATTAAGTTAGGCCCCTTTTGAGCAGGAGGTTGGTCTAGATGAACTCCAAAGAACCCTTCCGATCTAAATGTTTCTAGTGTTCAGTGGCTGGTAGCACCCACGAAGTGGTTTTGGAGGCTTCATTATAGCTGCTTTTCTTGATTGCTTTTTAGTGGACCTGCCATGTCATTACTTGCCTCCCATACCTTGATGATAGAAACTTCAGTTCTCTAACCTGTAGAAGTTATAACAAAAGACATTTGGTCGATCAAGAATACTTGCTATTCAGTGTTATTCTTCCCATACATCCCAGTCAAGGCCTGTTTTCCGAGAGTTTTCTCATGGTTTCATGTGAAGTAGAAAGAACTCAGCTACTTAAAGTAACCAGGAAAGCTAAGGCAATTCAATTAAATAATTGAATAAAACGCTGCTTTGATAGTTAAAAGTATAAATATGGTTTTGATCAGAACTCGTGGAGTCTACGTGCAGTATTGAAACTGCAGTAGAAGACAAAACTCTAGCTTGGCACAGTAGCAAAAGAGTCAGACTGTCGTGTCAAATCCTGTTATGACAGTTGATTCATTACTGAATTTGAAAGGGTAGACTGCATAAAATGCCTGGGTTTTTTTGTTAGGTTCACAATCTTGCAGGCATGCCTTTTTCTGCAAAATACCCTGGTCCAGTGCATGTGTAGGTAAGTCAGCAAGAGGGAAGGAAGGTGAGGTGGCAGAGGACCCCAAAAAAGGTCAAAGCTTAATCCCTTTTGCTGTGATTGCCTCTGCCATGTCTTCAGTCACTTGGATTTTGTGAATTGGAGTTCTGAGCATGAATTGGATCTTCAGAGGAAGTGAGCTGGCGTGACTGAAGGTTTGAGGTGATCCCACATACTTTTTGATGATGTTGTCCTGTCTTACAAGCTCTCACGCTGCTGGGCTAAGTAAACTAACAATAGTTTCCATTAATGCTTGACCTGGCAATGTGTATGTTCTGCCTCTTCAGAGGGAAGGCCAACTTTACTAACAAAACAGTGCTGACATCACTTTTATACTAGTGATGCTTTTGGCAGTTGAAGAACAAGGCTTTGCCATGTTGGCTGATGCTCTGTTAAAACAAACAAACTGGGGGGAAAAAAAAACATGGAAGGAAGAAGGAAAAAAAAAAAAAGGGCAAAACCCAATACCCTCCAGTGTTTAGGTGTTCATAAAAAAGAAAACCACTGAATTACATATTCACCAGCACGGTGAAAATGATTGTACAGTGAAGTACTCTCTTTTTTAGCTTCCCATTTTTTGTAAAGAAACATTTTTGACAAAATAACATCTGATTTTTGGAGAGTATATTCTAGCAGTAAAACATCTTGGAAATCAAGGCTGTCTAAAATCTGTGTTCTGACAGACTGACCTCATTTGCGTGCCTGTGTCACACACTTGTTTGTATTTTCTTTCACTAGCTTCAGCAGGGGCTTGTGGTTTTTTCTTCTTAGTTTCCCTGGGAATAGTGGCAGAATTCAAGTGTGCAAGGTCTCTCTGCTTTAGTATTTACTCAAAGGTAAGTGCCAGCGAGCAAAGTTAGATTGAGTCGGGGTGGGGGGGGTGGGGGGGAAGAGTGCGGTGACCCTTTGGCGTTTTCACGTAAATCAACTCATTGGATTTTTCTTTTTCCTGTCACATGCTGGGAGGCTGGCACAAAGGATAAGGGTCATTTCTCAATAAAGCTGCAGTGCCATGGGCACGTGTTTGTTGTGGGTGAGCTTATGACCTCCTAGCAGTGGGAAGTAGTAAATTTAGGGGAGTTTTCAGGAAGACGCTGGAGGGAATCCAGTAATCCAATTAATATAAGGGTTACTTTAATCTGAGAATTGGCCCTACTTTTGGGAAGGGGCAAAGATTTTGAAATATATTGTCACTTCAGTGTTTTGAAAGGAAAAAAAAAAAAGAAGCATGCTTCAGTTTATGGAGAAAGGCCTTTCTTCTCTTTTCCTGGAGTGTGACGTTGAGGTGTGACACCGGTAACTTGCTACCCTTCTCTCTGGCTTTGCTGCAGGTCAGCGGGCTGAGGGAAGAGAGGCTGTTCTGTCAGCTTGACTTGGCAAGCCCTGGTGTACTGCAGCCTATCTCCTGTGGCGGTTTGGAGGTTAACTCTCCCAAGAAAAACATGGTGTGCTCCGTCTGGTTGGGATCACTGTCTCTTTCTGCCCCTGTTCACAAGCAGGCGTCAGCAATCAACGTTGCGCTGGCTTCCCGTACGTGGAGCGTGGGAGAGATTTATCTGGGCTTCTCCTGCACACGCTCAGGTTTAAATATTTACTCGGAGGGAAAACCAGCACAGGTTTTGGCCCCGAGTCCTTTTCAGACCAGAAAGCGTAGTGAGTGACCGATGGATGCTCAGGGAAGGGCCTGGCTGGCGGGTTGGTACCGCATCCTGGAGGCACCCCTTTTCTCGAGGCAGTCAGTGGGGAGATGCTGATGGGAGTTTGGCCCTGGGCAAAAATTTATCGGGTTTTCTCTAGGACTCTGTCCTTGCGAGCTTCCCCTCGGCACACTCCCTCTGTAGTACAGACATCTACTGGGGGAGGATATGTAACTACGTAGGAGGTGTGCGGTCCAGGTCTGGGAGGATGCCCAGCAGCTGGGGACAGATGTTTCCAGCAGGTCCCAGTTTCCCATCTCTGGGGTGTGCTCCACCACGGCCCGAGAACCCGCTTTTCGCCGTTTACGGGGTTTTGCCCACAGCATCTCCGAGTGTCGTCGCTGGGGTCGGATGCTCTTCCTTAGGCACCCGGCCCCTGTGTAAAAAGAGATACTTCTGTGCCCTTCCGTTTAGCCGTTATCTGTGTAAATGCAAGGCAAAATTGACCTGTTGTGTCTTAGTTTTCAGGGAGGTAAAACCGTTGTCCGGAGGGAGGAAGGATGATGAACTGCTGCGTCGCGCCGAGCCGCCCGGCGGGGCCTTGCGG
>NW_010224830.1:0-17437 GCF_000690775.1 Eurypyga helias
CTGGCTGAACCCAGCACACAGCGTTATCAGTATCTTCAGATGGCACTACACATTCAGTCATTTACAGAATAGCTTCCAGTAGGCCTAAAAAGCCATCGTTGAATCGCGCTTTAGAAACCCATAGCACGACCAAATTGCAAAATTCTGGTTTTTAAATCCTTAATCAGGCACTTTTGCTGACTTCAAAGTCTGTTAATTTCTCCTTTCGTTCAGTGCATCTGCCTGTACTTTTCCTTTTTCCTGAGATGCTGTTTTCTGCAGTTTTTATAAATACCACTAATCACATGCATTGACTATAGAAAAAAATAACCAGAGTTGTGTGCTCTTTTTTTCTCCTGGAAAAATGCCACAGGGAAGATCTAACTAACGTGGCTGAAATGATGGCTGCAGCTGGTACCCTCTTCAAAACTGAGTCCCCGCTCATTGCTCTCAGCTCTGGGCTGCAAAGACCAGAGAAGCTAGGGTTCAGTGAGAATCGTGATGCTCCTCAGAGCATCTTAATACATCTCATGGTGCTTTATTAGAGTCACCTGTTGGAGGGGATGGGGAAAAAATAGATAAAACCTTGCTAACTGTCTAAAAGCTTCCTGAAAACAATTAATCTCCTAATAAACCCCGAAAGACTATCTGTCAAGAAGTTAATAGAGATGAAATATCAGGATGCCACATGGCTGCTAACAACTGCAGGCAGAAAAGGAAATGAGCTCCCAAGCAAAGCAGCACCAGCTATGCCATCTTGTGCATGAACACGAATTAAAACCACACTGAAGCCTCGGATGCTGGCTTTTGTGTTTCTGCGGGCATCTCCGATCTTGGCATCTCTGACCTTAGCACCTCTGCTGCCGCACTGGCATTATCACTGCAAAATCCCACAGCAAAGAAGGATGCAACAAGTCCAATCTGCTGGTGTTGGGGCACCCAGAGGGGACTGGTGGGAGAAGCAGAAGATGTCGGATGTCCTGAGAGCCGCATGAGTCAGATGTGGACTGATGTCCAGGAAGAGGCAGATTGAGCTCCCAGGTAACCCCAGAGCACAGCCTCTGTCCTGCACAGCTCTATTTGTCTGCATTTGTTTGCTGGATTGGGAGTCAACTGGTGTTTTAGTTCCACCCATTTTCCAAAGGGCAGATCAAGGCCCTGGAGCAGAGCGCTGGCCCCGCTTGTTGCCAGCGAGTAGGCAGTGACTGCTGACAGCCAAGGCTTGCCTGGGAGAGGGAAGGGAAGAAAAGCAACGCAATCACCTGCCAGTGCATCCTCTGTATTGCATATGCCTAATAATCTAATAATACCAATCTCTGGACTACACCAAAGACAGCATTTGCAGAATACATCTCAGTAAGCTTTCGAATGCCACCATTTTACTGTGTGTTATAAACCCAAATACGGCCAAATTGCAAACTCCTTGATTTTTTATGCCCTTGGTCAGTCACCTGGCAGATCTGAAAGAAGGTTTTAATAAAATAGAGCCTCCTTCTGGTCTGATGAACAAAATCAGGATTTGCTTTGCTGGTTTACTCTGTTTTCTATTAAAAAAACAGGGCTTTGGGTTGGCAGTGAGCCCTGTGCTACCCAGTGGCAGGATGCAAAACATGGACAAGCTGACCAGATCAGGAAGCAAAAAAGAAACATTTGATTTCAATGTTTCGAGGTGGAAAAGAGCTGAAAAATCCAACAAGCAGCATCAGGGGCAGAACATGAATGAAAGCCCTAAAAATGTCTCTGTTTCAACAACTCCAGGCCTTATAATGCTTAAAATAAAGGGCTTTATTTCACTTCAGTGAAGAATTTTAATCTCTGGCCTGTCTATTTAGTCACATATGTTCTTTTCTCGCACCTTATGCCTACCTAAAACAGATTTCCTCACCTACTATGAAATCTTAGTGTGCTCACTTCGTCACTGTCTCAGGCACCTAATTGGCCAGGCAGGTCCTTGATTGGATCCCTCCTTCCCTGCTCTCCTTTCACGTTACTTTTTTACTGGTGTTGGTTGCCTGGTAACCCTAACACCTCTGCTTCCTTCCTAGGAAATTTACGTGTTTCCCCCGCCAACAGGTACGGATAAAAAAACCCATTATTTCCATCCTGACTGCTACATTCCTTCCTCATCTGTGCTTCCCCACAACACAATGTTGAAGGCAGACAAGTCACCCAAGCGTTGACCCCTGGCTAGCTATCTCTTCACAGCCGGGGCTGCTCATTCCCGGCACCGAAGAGTGAATTAACGCTAACGACTGAGCTAACCTGGCGTGGGGAACTCGGCCTTGTTTGCTGGGCCCATGAAAAGTGAGCTATAGCAAAGCGTTCCTTCTCCGCCAGGTAATACTGTGTTGTTGAAGGTTATTTGAGAGGTGATTGCACACAGAGAGGAATGTTCCAGTTTGGCAGAGGTGGCATGAATTTATGGGGGGCTGTTTTTGAGAGAGGAATGTTCCAGTTTGGTAGAGGTGGCATGAATTTATGGGGGGCTTTTCAGCTCTTCAGCTACATGGGGCTTTTGCCTGCTTGGTATGCACAAGGTATTTTCAGAGACGGGGTTTAGTCTGTCACTGCAAATGTGGCTGAGAAGATATGAATTCATCTTCCTCTCTGTTCAGAAGCTGCTGCAGAGACCGTCGCTATAGGCTTCACCGTATTGCCCTCTAAGCTACGAGGTCCTCTATGGAGCAGGAAACTACTAGTGGATCAGCGTTCAGCATGGGTTCTGGGAACTAATACAGGGCCACATGTCTGCTCAAGTAGCTCTGGACGGCAGTTTGCAGAGGAATCCCATCCTCAGGAGCATCCACCCTGCAGGAGCAGCAAAATTCCTATCACAGGCTGCATTAAAAAATGATGGGTTTATCACACCTTTGGCTTCAGTATAGTCCCGAAGAAGCAAGGTTTATCCCTTGGTTACCAGAACAGCATCAGCCCATCATGCTGGTGCTGCGCTCTCCATCATCAGAGACTGAGATTTGTCTCGCTATGCCACTTCACAGAAACTTAGAGGCTCTACTAGTGAACCTGCCCTCATAATATACAACTCTGGAAACAATCTAGCTCAGCAGCAGGACACTGTTCAGTACATTTTGCACATGAGAGAAACATCCATCTGGGGATATCCTCTTGACCACATCAGCCAAGAGTAGGTCAGTTGTGAGTATTTTATACCAGACTTAGTTTGGAAAGAGTAGGTTAAATGAATGAAGCTCACATCACAGAGATCCAGCATGTGAAGTATGGTATCTTCCAGTATCTGAAGGGGGCCTACAAGGGTACTGGGAGAGGACTTTTTACAAGAGCCTGTAGTGATAGGACCAGGGGTAATGGGTATAAATTGAAATCAGGGAGGTTTAGATTAGATGTCAGGAAGAAATTCTTCACAGAGAGGGTGGTGAGGCACTGGAACAGGTTGCCCAGAGATGTTGTGGATGCCCCATCCCTAGATGTCTTCAAGGCCAGGCTGGATGTGGCTTTCAGCAACCTGGTCTAGTGCAAGGTGTCCCTGCCCATGGCAGGGGGGTTGGAACTAGATGATCTTTAAGGCCCCCTCCAACCCTAACCATTCTATGATTCTATGATTCTATGTGACAAACAAGTGACAAACAATGCACTGATACCAGACCTCCATTTGTACGACTGAAAGCGCCACAGCACCTCTTTGCTTTGCAGAGCATACTGAAGTCAGCAGGCATGTGGCAACTTACAGGATGTGCTGGGGTACTTGCACATCCAACAAAGAACTACTCATGCTTTTCTATCCATGCAATGGAGAGTGGAGCAAAGACACTCACAGCTTAACAAGCAAAAGATCTTATTTGATCATTCTCCCCACTCACCTCTCCCCAGCGTTTTAAATATCCCCTTTGTCAAACAGGAAAAAAAACAGAATAGCAAGGCAGGGGGTACATGAATATAGCCAATCTACTGGAGCAAAGCCAAAACAGCAAAGCCAGGCATGTGGTTCTATAGTACTTAGCACAGTGGGACTCCACTGGGACTCAGAAGCTATCATGATGCAGTGATAAATAATGATAATAGGAACATCAGGAGATGAATACAGACAAGCTATATGTCCTACATATCTGTCAAAAATTAACATTTACCATCAGCAATACACCACATGACTGACCTTCATAGCTTGATTCAGTGCCAAGAAGTGTAGACTGTAGTCTGAGGGAACAAAAGGTAAGGCAGGGCAATGAGCACCCTCCAACAGCAGGGCTCTTTCTCTAGGACAGGCTTCCCCAGTATGGGACAAATCAGCAGCGAAGTGTTTCATTCATATATATAGCATTGCATCTGTAAGAAATTGCATTTCTGCCCAGCAGAAAATGCCCTTACATAATCAGCCTGGGCTCTGTATTGAAAAAGGACATCATGAGTCTTACCAAGCTGTACAGTCTTGTTCACCCAGCCCCAGAGTAACCTTTATTTAGTCTCTGCCACCTTACCAAATCTCTCAATCATGTTAAAATTTATTTTTATTCCAAGTTATAACAAGATGTGGATTTAAGGAAGGTTGGGTTAAATGATTTTCCTTGCCTTTATAAATCCCCTATCAGAGCTGTGGCAAAAGCAATATCCTTCAGGCTTAAGCTCCAGGCTGAGTATCTTTTCCATCCATGTTATCCATCTATGCAACTCACTGTGGTTGCTTCTTCCTAAAAGGGAAATGTGGGTTAAGAGGAACATTTCATGGCTTATAACATACTAGTCTTTTCAACAAAACCTTGGACTCTGTTCTGGGTGGAATAACTAATCATTTCAAACTGTTTCTCAGGTGTGTATCAAGGACACAGAACCTGCAGTCTGAATTTTTGCATTGCTCATGAGTTTTCTACTTTCTCATTCACAGTGGCTTTTATGGCAGATCAGATGTCTCCTCTGTCTTTGAACATTTATAAAAGTGGACGTGGAAAGCTTTATTCATCACACCTCTCTCTCTGCATGAGCCTCATTTGTTAAAATTCCTATGTCTACCTATGCTTTATAGTAATTATTTATCATATTTATCAGTACATTTTACCATCTCTTTCAGCCTGCCTATGGGAAAAATACAGAATATATTAAAGGTTGTAAATTCTTGGGTTTCACCCCAAAGATCTCAGGCCCTTCAGGTCAGGAGACCTGAATGAAGGCTTTTCCACCTGTGAGTAATACATTTCTGAAGCCTGACTGCCTTTCACAGCTGATGGCATGGAAGTGACTATATATGGTGTTTGTTTTCCAGATCATAACTGTATCATATCCTATACCTATTTTCAGTGCAATAGCTTGTCTCAATTACACCCAGAATCTAGTTCTTTTTAGGCACCATGTTTTTCGTCTCTGTAATCTCAGTCAGTTGAGAAGATAAACACTGGATTTATGAGTGCGAGGGTATGACAGAATATCGCCTCTAAAACAGAAGAAAAAAATCATCAATGAAGCTGCAAAGGTGCTGCTGCTTATCCAGTTTGTCTACACAAATCAACATTTTCATAAAATATTTGCTGTGATATAAAAGTGACCTGCTTGCTTTCAGTTTGTAGAAGACTGTGTGTTATATAGTGATCTGACTTGTAACATGAGCATGACATGAGTATGACATGGCATGAGCATGACTATATCATGAGCATGATGTAGTGTCCTATATCATTAATGCAGCTTAAATATCTCATTTCAGCATCCACCCTAATTTTAAAGCACTCTTAATGCATATGGTGAATACTTAGAAGCAAGTTTCTAAGTATTTTCTCCATGCCTGTCACCTCTTAATTCCCTCATTCACTAGGAACATGCTAAAAACACATAATACATTTATAAGGAGGCTTCATATGTGCCCTCATATTGGCCTTAATCCCCAACCCCACATTGTGGTTTAGCCCCAGCCAGCAACTGAGCACCATGCAGCCACTCACTTGCCCCACTCCCCAGGTGGGATGGGGGAGAGAAATGCAAAAGAAACCCTCATGGGTTGAGGTTAAAACTGTTTAATAGGACAGCAAAGGGAGAGGAAACAATAATATCACTGATAAAGGAGTATACAAAAACAAGTGGTGCACAACTCAACCATTGCTTACCACCCAGTGATCAATAGCTCAACCCCGATCAGCAATTTCCCCTGACCACCTCCCCTCAGCTTATACTGAACATGATGCTTTATGGCATGAAATGTCCCTTTGGTCAGTTTGGGTCAGCTGTCCTGGCTGTGTCTCCTTCCAGCTTGGAAGCTGGAAGAACAGGGGCAGTACCAGAAACTGAAACATCCTTGGTTTAATATAAGCATCACTTGGCAACAACAAAAACATCAGTGTTATCAACATTCTTCCCAGCACAAATTCAAAATACAGTCCCATACTAGCTACTATGAAGAAAATTAGCACTATCCCAGCCAAAACCAGCACATTCTCCAGCCCTTATTTCATACTTTATGGCATCCTCAGGTCCACTATCCAATAGATGCTTATGAAACACCTCCCCCCTTCCCATCCTTTGATATAATACAGATAACATTCCCTTAGCCTACGGACCATCCTTGTAAAATGTCCACAAAATGTCCACTGGGTTCATTTAGTCCATGAAGTTGGGCTCCACCTGTTATGGTGGTCACTCGGGAGAGAAGAGGTGTCACATTGCGTGACATCATGGGGCACCAAAGCCGGCTCAGGTCAGTCACTGCTGCACTCCCACTGCTTGTTGTAAGGCTTCTCCTCCATTGAATGAGGTGGTTCCTGCTATAGCAATTCCTATAACATGGAACTCAAATCCCAGGTCACAACAGTTTGAAGGTATTTTCCGTTACACCCCCTGCAAGAGATGTAGCTGAGAAGCCTCATCACAGCAGGTGATGCTGTGTGACATGTCTGAGGGTCTGGGTGACTGGGAGATGTGGGAGAGACGCAGGGGAGACAGGTGGGAAGGTAATTCGTGTGAGATGCACAAAGGTGTGTAAGAGGTTGGACTTTAACCTCAGTGCCACCTGTCCTGGATCACACTCCCGAGGGTTAATGCCCCGTCATGCCACAGGGGACAGTCTCTGAAATCAGCAGCTTCAAGAGCTCTGTGCTGCTCGCGAGTGTGTGTTCACCCGGTTTGTGTTATCTGCTGATGGGTTCGTGGCAGTGTCTCCTGTTCTCATGGGTACCTATCCACAGAGGGCATCACCTACGAATAATTTGAAGAAACCGTGTGGCTTACGCAGAGCCCTTCACATTTAGTAACACAAGATATATATATGAGTTACTGTAGGAAGAACCCTTAAACACAAAGGAAAAATAATAATCAACAAACTAAACCAAATTACTAAATGGGTTAGCAAGTAAACAACAGGAGGACAACTGCGACATACCCCATTACTCCCAGCAGACTGGCCCAATTCCCACCACCCCCAAAGCCTCCCAGTACAGAAAGAGCAACCTTGTTAATAAGGTCAAGCATAGCTTATTCTTCTAACTGCTCTGCGTTTTTCAGTAGTGGCATTTCTAAGCCTAGCGCTGTAATGAAAACAGTCAAATAGTTGTGCAGCTCCATAAAGGATGGCAATAGCCCAGTGGGAGATCTTTCCAGGCTGATCCTCATGAGCAAACCATTTTTAATTGAAAACCAATGCACTAAGAATTAAATGAAATCTGGATATTGAAGTCAGTGTGTAGCTGATGGGAGGTGCAATCAGAGAAGCAAACAGAGGCATGGCCAATGAGTAAATTAATAAATCTATATTAGTAGAGATATTTTCGTTTTAGAGGAAGAGTTTTTAGAGGAAAATTTTCTTTCAGTTCAGTCAGTGTAGATTTGGTTAATATAAATTACGAGAATAATGAGGGCAAGAAAAGCCTAGTTTCAGATGAATTCCTCACCTCGGCATGAGAAAATCCTAGAGAGCTGCAAAGTCTGTTACCTGCTGTAGATCTGGCAGGTTTGCAGACGGACTCACAGAAAGTCTGTCCCATATGCCCACGTACTTCACTGCTATATGCACAGACCTCTGACTCTATGCAAGGATTTTACAAGTCTGTCTTTTATAGAGGGGCTGTCTTACTGACTTTAGCTGGACCAGATCACACCCCTACAACTTTTTGTCCCTTTCTCCACTGTGCTCATCTCAGTAAGTGTGGTTACTCATTTGGGAATAGCATCTCCTTACTTTACTTAGAGAGATCCACACCTCTGGAGTCTTGACTACAAGCCACCTCTGGTACAATGTGGAAAACAAACAATGCACGTCACTTCACGGATTTGTCTGAAGAAAACAGTGAGTCAGCCAAATTGTGCTTGCTATTCCTGTCACAGGGTTTACTAAAAAAAGGCTGGCTGTTTTTTTTAATTAATTTAGGATTAAATTGTCTTCTCCAGAGAACAGTCGTCTGGATACCAAATGCTACCTGTAGGGTGATGACTAATAAACGAGTTTTGCACGTTTTGCCTCTTTATGCCTCAACATACATTTTTTCACTGCTACAAACATTTAGCTTTGCTTCCTCACTCCTCTGCTGCTGTGGCCTCCATTTGCCCCTGCTCTAGAAAGCCTGATTCATACAGGTGTTCCAGTCACAGCTTGTCTTTCAAGAAGTCGCACCAGCTCCATCCTCAAACATCCATTGCTTCCTCATTGAAGTGCAAAAGTACTGGTTTTATTGTAGTATTTTCCATTTTCTTCCTCATCCACAACATCCTTAGTTCACCTTTTCCTCTTTTCACTCTGTCTTTGTTTTTTTTTTCATATTCTTACTACCTCTGATTTCAAAGATCCTGTTCAGCTCCTTTTCTGGAGCATCTATCTGATGCTCTCTAGATCACTGCTGCTCCATTTTTCAAAACCCTACTAGAAATATAATTTCTCCTTCTCCTAGACAGTATTTAACCACAATCTGCCTCAAAACCAGGCAGTGTTTTACAGAACCATTGTACTGGAATAAAAAATTACTTCCAGCCTGCACATCCAACATTAATCTGGACTATATCTCTGGTTTTAGTAAATACTATATATTGTATACTAAAGTTCTAAAGTAAGGCATTATGAAGGAGGAAACACATTATTAATGTATCAGCATAGGAGGCTCATAGCTGCCACCCAAGACAAAGGAATTTCTGGCTTCGGATGCTCAAAGCAGCAACTTCACATATTTCTCTGACAACATGTGCTGTATTTTTAAATGATTTTCATACTCTGATCCTTTAAGGCAAGCACAGGGTAGAAGGGCATCATGAATGTAGCCTACAACAGCTCTCTTTTTTAATAAATTTGTAAGCACTGAATTGAAACTTCCTATTTTTACCTAGTGTGTTTGGATGAAATGTATTTTATATTGCCCTAACAGTCATATACAAAGTATTTCAAACGCTGTGTCATTTAACCTTGTGTTGCCTGAGGGGCACAACCTGTACAAGATACTTTCCCCAGAGCAAAACTGACCCATGTTACAGCTTGCCCACATTTCAGATGGCCTAATTTAGAAATAGCCCAAATAGAACTGCATGGCAGTAATGCTGAAAATTATAATTTATAATGGCAGCTGCTTGTTTTAAGAACCAAAGTTTGTATTGTATCCCCACTGCTGCTGATTTAGGTAAGGACTCTGAGTCCCGTGTGTATAAGTACACGTACATATATACATGCGCAGGACATGCATTTTTGCATTCACCAAGGACTTTTTGACAAAAGTCCTCACATATGGCCTATCAGCAATGTTTGGGAGCCAAGCCACCAGGAGAAGGAACATTTCACTGTCACACAAAATGCAGAAGTGAATTATGAAATCATAGAAAAGGCCCAAGGCAGGCAGAAACAAGGAAAAAATTCTTGAAACACTAGAGAAAACTCAAATGGCAAGATAGCAGCCAAGATCTCCTCAACACCAGGAAGCCTTCCTTGCCTGGGCTGCCAGGACACTCCCGCGCAGGGTTAAGAAATTATTGTGACAGCGGTGTGCAGACAAGTAGGGCCATAAAGTCCGCTCTTCGGACTCTCCTGAGGGCGATCTTGTTAATACAAACTGTGCACACCAGCTTATGGGGAAAGAAATGCCTTACAACGAGCATAGCAATGCAACAGCAGTGTGTCGGAGGAATCACTAACTGAATTTTCTGCAGTGAAACTCCCGGTGAGCTTCGATTACGTGCCCACACTTGGGACCTTACATTTGCAATATCACGTGGTCCCTCTAAATGAGTTTGAAAGGTTTTCATGGATCAAGGTCCATTAGAATTTCTCTTCTCTTTGCAGGATGAAGCAATGTTGTTTCCTCACTTAAGGTTCACTTAAGCTCCCAGTACACACAGAGCTGTACTGGTACCACTCTGCACTGGCCACTTTCCACCACTGCAGCATCCTGGGAGATGAGGTCTGGCCTGGAAAGCTGCCGGGATGGGGAACAGAACCATTTTTGCAACAAAAGAAGAAAGCCGAGAACCTCACATGTGAACGGCAGGACTGGTGCTGCTAGGATCACACACAGATGGCTAAGGCTGTGGCCATGCTGCCTCGGGCTTTGCGCTCACCAGACCTCACTAATTTGTTTCTAGCGAATCTGGGATTGCATGCCCTCAGGAAAACCCCACACGTTGCAGGATGATGAACGTTGGGGATGAAGCAAGAAGCGTCCTCTTTCAGCGCTTTTCTCCCATTTTTTGTTTTCTTGTGACAAGATCACCCATATGTGTGGTAAATGACCTTAAAGATCTTCAGTTTCCACTGCAGCTTTCACTCAAGCGGTTCCACTCAAGCACTTCTTCAGATACAAGAATCCCTGAGCTCAGCAGTGGATCTGTCTCCAGCATGAAGTGAGCCATCTGCTTAGCTGTGCACTGCAGCACCCTCCGCATGTTAGCAGAGAGAGAAAAGCGAGCAGAATAACCACATCCGACTGGAAAAGCAAGTGCGAATGCATTTACACTGAAATTTGACCCAGGCCCTGCAGCTTACACTTCAAACTCAATAACAGCACAAGCCCATGAAAGGTCAGGAGCATAAAACACCTTCATCTCACCTCCCCTCCAAAGATAGCATAGCTAACTGAGCTGCAGGGCCTGCCAGTCTGCCGACAGAGCAGCTAAGTACTCTCTTAGGGGAGAGTACCATTTACTGCATCATCAGCCACACTTCCTGAAATAGCCTGATTCTCCTTGGAGGCCACTCATCTGATCACCATCTACAACTTGCAGGGACTTTCGAGACCAGACAGGAAAACAGTAGAAACTTTCGCTTTGACATCAGCCCAGTCAGGTACATCAAGCACAGCAAGTGCCTTCCCAGAGGCCACAGCTTGGTAACCATCGGGCACGACAAAGTTGGTAGGCACTGAATCTTCACCTTAGCGAAGATTGCCCCGTGACATAAGACAATAAAGGTGGATCCCTCGTGTGAGACAATTCATGTAAGACCTGATTTTCGAAGATGTCGCCCAACTAGCGACTTTCCAGACAGCTCTGCTTGTCGTGAGATCTTAACTCCCTCACGCGTCGTTGGAACCGATATTAAGAAGGCAGCCGCTTCTCTAGCAGGTCTGCTTGCTCTGTAAAATTAGTGCTCACAGTTTTCCTCCTGTAATTCAGCTGTAAGAAGGGTTGGGAATAGCTGTGCCTCGCACTATCTGGCTGTCGCACAAAGCAAGCAATTAGAAGCACAAGTGTCCCCATTTGCTCCCACGCTTCATTTTTAATCTCATAAACAGAGATTGAGCCACAAAACCAAGAGAGAGATGTTTTTTCAAGCTTAGGGGTAGTTAGTTGAACATTTGATGTGTGTCTATATGTTACTATGGAAGAATCTGGCTGAATGAGAGTTACAGCCATATGTGCAAATTCAACCCAGGGGTGCTGGTGTTAGTTATGTAGGGATTGGGCAAGTAACAACAGATGTGACCTTATCCTGGAGTGCAGTTGCGATCACCGCGTGATCCTGAAGTTGTAAGCATGATGTAAAGAGTAGACATAAAGACTAGGTGACGGTCCTAATGCGGACACATAAACAGAGCAGGCTTTACTACTGGTGGTCACTGGATGGCATGTCTCTTCTGAGCGCTGGCAATTCAAGATTTATGGGGAGTCAGTGCATTTTAGGATTCTTTTATATGTCGTTCAGAAATTCAATTTCCAGTTGCACTCACATACTGTCTGATAAGACTCAAACCCAAGTGACTTACTCCACGCTCCTGTACAGATCTGAACGCCAAGTGTCACCTGGTCCACGTCTTGGAGTTACGTGAGCTTTACTAACCTTGAACTACTTGCCATTTATCCGAGCAGTAAGACACCAGTACCCACCAGACACGAGCAGCTCTGGAGTAATTGCTTCTGTGCGGTCTCTTATTCCCCACCAAGGCTGTACAATATGCAGTCTTTCAGTGTTACGGGAATGGGTGCCTTCACCTTCACAAAGGGTCAGAAGAGGCACCCCACCGGTCGTGGTGGAGCAGCTGGTGCACAGTAACTCCAGCCCATCCTGCTGTGGCGTAGCATGAGGCAGTTCTGCGCGTCTCCCTGGGGCAGTAGTAACTGGGACGATGGAGGGAGGGTCTGCTTCCTTAGGGTCTCAGTAAAAGCATTGTTCTCAAGTCAGATCTAGGTCACTGCTAACTCGAAACACTCACACCATGTTCCTTTGCCTGGTGTAGATATGCCTTTAGAATTAGGACAGCCTTGGATTCTGGTAGATAAGACAGAGGAAAAATGAGGGCTGAAAGATACAGGAGTGCCTGCTTTGCAATTCTCAATATCCACCTGATAAGAGAGATGTGAGTGGGGTTTTTATTCCAATTCTACTTTTTTCACACGCAACAGAGGAATCAACCTCACTGCTCTTCTGTCCAGCCTGAGTAAAGCGCAAGAGCTTTCCCAGAACACTGGGGTTCACTTGAGAGATTAGAGCTGCAGCCTGCAGATGGGCTGTCAACAACTGACTAGAAGAGATTAAAAGTGTTTCTGAGACTTTGCTGGCAGCATTCCTTTCCAGTGTGACCGTTCTGCAAATCAGAGTACCCATTTTTAACTGAAGTGCAAAAAGAAGCTCTGGGAATGATGATAAATGGTTTTGATTTGGCCAGTCCTCGGTCCTTTAGCCTCCATGGCTAAGCCTCTTAATTAGCAATTTGTTACCGTCTTTATGAAAAAGAAAGAAAGAGTCCAGTATGTTAAAAACAGAATTTGGAACAGTCATTTTAATTCTGAACAACTGTTCTGTTTAACCGTCTACCTCTTAGTACCCTTTATCAGCAAACATTTCTGTGACAAAGATGCTGCTCATCTACACGCCCAAAGAATGGCTTGTCACAGAGACACTCTTACTTGCCTGCAAACATTTCTGCTCACTACTCTTCCTTGATTGTATACTATTCCTGGGAAATTCATTGTAGTCCTGATTAACCATTCTCAACCAGGCAATCAGCAGGCATCAAACAGCCTAGCAGGATCAACTAACCGATCTACAACCCAGACTGCGGAAGAAAACACATGCACAATACCCCCTGAGTGAAGTGCGTTGCATCTGAGGAATATTTGTAAACAAAGGATCTGTCGTGCTAAAAGGAATTGCTGTCTGCAACAAATGACCTGGAGAGATCAAAGGCATTTGTACCAAGGTGGCAATATTTTCGTTGCATACGATTTTACTTCCCTTGCTTCTCTTCCTTGGATATAACTATGTAAGACAATTTTCCAAGCAAAGGATTTCAGCAGCTTCCCAGCTTTTGTTTTCCCAGGTCTTTCAGAAGCTCTGTCTCTTCCCTGTACATGGACTAAAGGCTATGGTGCAGAGCTTTACATACAATTTGGAAATAAATAATGGATGATTGACTAAGCTGGTGACAGACTGTAGCAGCAGCAGCTGTGTATGCTGGAAGCTCTCTGCAGCTTGGGAATTCTCTTTCCAGCTGAATGGAGGCAGTTAGGCTTCTTCCATTCGCAAGGGCTCGACACCATTTTCATCACAATCTGGCTTCGGCCCATTGGAAAAGGGGTGAAGCTTCTGGTTTGCCTCTATAACTATTCATAAAGGGCTTGATGAAGCAATTCTCACATGGCCAACTGTCCCATCAACACCAATGAATGCACAAGGAGGGCTGGACTGAGGCATTACAGCCGATACCGTTTTCCAAATTGATACCTGTTTTTTGAACATATATAGCTCTCATGGCTTGTCCTTAAAGTTTCAATTTGTAAAAAACCTCATCCAACAGCAGAAATGCTCCAGCAAATTCACATCCAGCTAGAAAAATGCATCACCAGAGCCCAGGTGCCCAGCTTCCTTAGCTTTCCCCAGAAGCCTTTCCAGCTTCCATATAGCACAGTCCTGAAATGCAGGGAATCTGTCCTACATCTGTCTGTAAATTAATCATCCCATGGGGCAGACACAAACCATCAGAGCTAGAGGAAGGTCTGAAGATCTTGCAGATATCTTTTTCAATATTTACAGTTTCACCCAAGAACACATCTCTCCACTGCAACCAAGACCCCACCCCCTGCCGAGACGATTTTCTTCAGGTAAGCTGTGAGCAGGAAATTATGGTTTAGTGAGTCACAGATCCTAAAATATCCCTACAAACCATGTGACCCCTGCATCATCATCATCATCATCATCATCATCATTGAACAAAGCAAGTGTACGCTCCTGGAACGTGCTAGGGAAGTATCACTGTGGAGTGGGAGAAACAGGCACACCCAGGCAGTTTTAAACAGACACGGTACCTAGAGGCATCCAGACAGACAGGCACGCCCCACCTATTACAGAATGAGACAGATAAGGACGTTCTGCTTCTGTGGGCAAAAAACCTCACCGTTGGACATAAGACAGGTACGACAGCTAATACTGACCAATACCATGGCGTCATCTCATGGCATACAGATAATGGCTGCAAATTGACTTCATTTCATACGAATGTATGCCTTATTTCACAGTCCACTGTATCTATATAATATGTAAACCTAATCTTTCTCATGTTTTCAGGCCCCTGTCAGGTTTTCAAACTTGATATCATTACGTGTTTTGACCATCTGCAAGGCTGTACAAGAAGTCTAGTGGGCCTCAGGCAGCTGAAATCTAGATCTGGACATCACATCATATGTTAAATGAAATGTGAGGTACCTCTCAAATACAAATCTTGTCTGACCTGGAAAGGCAAGAGCTTCTTATCTTTTCCCTCAAGCACCACGGTCCCCTTGGAAAAGGAACAAACAAAAGCGGTGTCATACAAGAACAGTCAATGCGATGACCCTGTGACTGAGATTGTGATGTTTCCTAAATGTTTCAGTGCATCCAATGCAATATTTTGTTACTGGCTAGCAGGAAGGAGCTGATGGGCTAAAGTGACCTTTACAGTCATCCTGCACAAACCTTAAAGCAGCTTTAAATTCTCTGGCTGAGAGATCCAGCTCTCAGCTGAGGGATAGTGTTTGGTATCAACACAGAGTCTAAGTTGGCCAACAAACAGCAATCATTCAGACACTTCTGCTATCATCTATTTTGGGATTTACACAGTTGTGACATTCCTCTTCATATTCACCAGCAATCTGTCAGGAAGAGAGCTTGGACATTTCTGGAAGAACTACAAGATGGAACACTCATTTGGGTGCTTAGGCAATATTCGGAACTAAGCTACAGCTTGGTACATTCAGTAGAGTTCATAATGTGAGGAGCACCCCGGCTTGTCATTTTGTGACCTTTTCTGACCAGTGCTGCACCCATATAGGCAGTGACCGCTGCCACACTCTTCTGTAAGAAAACTGCAGCTTTGTTCCAGCCATCCACTGATGGATGACCAATAACCAAAGGAAGGAATCTCAAAGATTTCCTTAAGGCGAATACATTGCAGGGAAGAGGAGGAAACGTAACCTATGTCTCAGTGTCCCCTATGCCACGTATGTCTATGGGCTCAAGCAAACCCTGAAAGAGGGATGCAACATCAACTCCCAAAGTCACGTTGCGGCACCACCCTCCGAGAAACCAGTGCCTTCTTCGATGGCTTCTGCAGCTGCTCAGAGCCGAGGAATTAAACCTCTGTGGCAATCTCCTTTCCTCTGGCAAAGTCAGCGTTACAGCACAGAGAGACATGCATTGTCCTTGTGAGTTCTCCTGAACAGCAATCTATAACGGTACGACGAAACCTCTGAAGTTACTTAAACTTACTTTGTGCAATATGACCAGCAGACAGATTAAAAAATGACCCAGCTCCTTCCTTAATTTTTAGGTTCCACGCATCATTTCCACTCTAGCTACGGTGACTAATATCCACCACCACCACACCCGCCCCCCCGCATTTCCTGATTCTAGACCACGCATACTTTGAGCAAGATTTGTAAGTGACTTATCTTATCCTTGGCTTGAGGTACCTGAAAACGCTGAGCATCCATTTTCATGAAGTAAGAATTCGTGAGGATGTGTCTAGTAGGGCACCTGGAAATCAAGGCACTTGACATCATGTAATCATTGCTGAATATCTTAGCTTTGATTTCTCCCACGTAAGTATCTTCAAAATTATACTTTTATCACAAGTATGATGCTATTTGCTTCTTCTTGAGGCTCTGGCTTGTGGATCCTAGTGAATAGATGTATGTCCGTACCACAAACTCAGCAAGGTCCGGAAGCCAAGCAACAGTGGACTCACTGATGCTTAAAGCCCAAGACCTGCATTAATACCTTTACTTGGAGCTGTGCTGCACCACTATCCCAGTCTGCCCAGCGCCCCACCACTGCAGGACATCACACCGGGCTGGACATACCTCAATGAGAAACTCGGGTCTCCGTTCCAAAATGTCCTCCTGGTAGCTTGAACATGTTGTACCACAGCTGCAGCTCTACCATGTGAAAGTTAAGACGCCTCCCAAAATATTACTGAGGAAAAAAAACCCCAAACTCGCTATGTTTTTATGCATCCCCTAATTTTTAAGCACGAGGTACAACCTACAAAATATCTTGGAACAACAATGCACCCAAAATACATCAAACTGCTCTTAACACACAATGCAGACACGGTGCTTGGCCTAACAAAGCCAAGCCCGGCGCTGACAGCAGTTCTTCCGCTGTTTCCCTGCAAGAGGAGAGCCACATGGATAGGAAATGTTCCAGGCATCGGTGAGCTGCGACCCATTTTTCAGCAGCGCATGGGAAAACCTGATTTCAGGAAAATCGACGTCCCCAGGTGCCAGGGCAGTTGCCGGGCCTTGGCCGTAGCTGCCCGGATGGGGACGACACTGCGGGCTGGTTTGCCCAGCGACAGGGCGCACACACCCCAAAACACCTTGAGGGACCATCAGCAGGTGGAGGTGATGGAGAGCCTCCGGTGGGACCTGGGAGAGGCGGAGGCGATGGGAAATTGGGGTGAGGAGGGGAAAAGAGGAGAGGGAGATGGGATCCCAGCCTGCAGGCGGGGATGCGAGACCCTAAGGTGCAGGAGGGCAAGGCACGGGGCGGGGAAGGGACTCGGCTACGGGGGCTGGAGGGAGCCCCGTCTGACGGGGAGCGGGAGGGCAGGTGTCGGTGGAG
>NW_010224831.1:0-1041 GCF_000690775.1 Eurypyga helias
GACAGAGCACAGGAACAGGCTGCCCTAAGAGGTGGTGGAGTCTCCTTCTCTGGAGACTTTCCAAAGCCACTTAGACTTGTTCCTGTGTGATCTACTGTAGGTGATCCTGCTCTGACAGGGGGTTGGACTAGATGATCTCTAGAGATCCCTTCCAACCCCTGCTACTCTGTGAATCTCTGTGTGAATCTGTGAAACTCTAGTGTCACTAGATTGAACTTACTGGGTTTAAACTGAAAGAGGGGAGACTTAGATTGGCTATCAGGAGGAAGTTTTTCCCAGAGGGGATGGTGAAGCACTGGAACAGGTTGCCCAGAGAAGCTGTGGATGCCCCATCCCTGGAAGTGTTCAAGGCCAGGCTGGATGAGGCTTTGAGCAACCTGGTCTAGTGGAAGGTGTCCATGCCCATGGCAGGGGGGTTGGAACTAGATGATCTTTAAGATCCCTTCCAACCCTAACCCATTCTATGACTCTATGAAACTCATATATTCCCATTCCAAGAATCCTAAGAGTGGGAAAGTATTAACAGGAAAAGCTGAGAAAGAAAATTTGGTGCCTGATCTAGAGTAAATACATCCCTAAAATTACAAAATTTGCCAGATAAATAATTTGGGATATATTGTTTATGTAATGAATTAAAGAATGGCCCTTACTCTGATATGCTAAGTCTTGTTGATGGGTCCAATGGCTGTTGGTAAAATTGTTTTAAAAACTGAGTGAAGGGCTTAGGTGAAATTCAGTTCTGAACTGAGCACCTGGCATCTGTGTCCGTGAGGCACAGGATCCACCTGTAAAGAAGCAGCAGGGCAGATTAATTCACTGTAAATGCAATTAATATATGTGTGTGTGTGACTTTTTCTGCAAGACGCTTACAAGCATGACTGTAACAGGTGGCATTATGAAAGCTTCAGTATTTCAAAGCTCTGCATCACTATGTGTGAGACCTCTAAATCTGATGGGGTACAACAATTAAAAACACACAAAAGGAAATAAAAAACCTTGAAGTATAACCCAAAAACTTTTAAGCTCAAATATAAACATATA
>NW_010224831.1:1069-9330 GCF_000690775.1 Eurypyga helias
ATATTTAACTATAAATTGCATATGTGTATTTTCAGAAAATCATGATTTTGTGGATCTGATTCATCAGAAAATGTAGACGTACTGCTCTATGTCTGTTTTTCCACTTTCCAGTCATCCATCATATTTTATTATCAATTTTTTCCCTATTCCTCCATTAATTTCTTTTATAACTGTCACAGGATTATTTGCAAAATAACCCTGGCTTTAACTATAAATTGCATATGTGTATTTTCAGAAAATCATGATTTTGTGGATCTGATTCATCAGAAAATGTAGACGTACTGCTCTATGTCTGTTTTTCCACTTTCCAGTCATCCATCATATTTTATTATCAATTTTTTCCCTATTCCTCCATTAATTTCTTTTATAACTGTCACAGGATTATTTGCAAAATAACCCTGGCATTTTTATTCTGGAGATATACAGAATGAGTAGAATGAAGTTTGTTAATTCACAATTGCTGCAAGCAACAGATTTTTTTTCAGAATTTCCCTAGCACACTCACCAACCAAAATTCAATTTCATCAAAGAGTATAATGAAAAAACTATAGGTAAATAACTTGACTGGCAAGAATTACTACTTCACAAATCAGGGCTGAATAACTTTTCAGAAGATTTTTCTTGGCAAGCCTAAGCAGCTGACTTCAATACAGGAGTAACTGGATGAGATTCTATGGCTTGAATTAAAAAGGCAAAGTAGATGATCTAATGTTTTACTCTAACCTTTACATCTCTGAGATGGGAATAAGTCATGTGAGTCAGGCTACTTCTACATAAGTGTTTTAAAGCATAACGTTGTGCTTTTTTATTGTGCTAGGCCTTCTCTGAGGAACTCTCCCATTAATACACTGATCTGAAAAGCCAAAATTTTGCTTTACAGACATTCATTTGAGCAGTGTGGTGAGGAAGGTTACAGCTAAATTTGATAATAGCTGTACAGACTTTTCTGTATTTTTGTAAACTGCACAGCATAATAATTCCTGAAAGCTGTTGAAGACTGTGGTAACTGAAGATACAAACATATTTTTGGATTACAGCTGTGCTTTTCTAGTTTGAAGCTGTCTGTCAAAGACTATAGAACATGAAAACGTGATCAACCAGAACCATAAACAAAAATCCCAGCCCAACAACCACATGGAAAAATAGCCAACTGCAGTCTGGATTACCACAACTGTCAACAAGATTTCCATTCAGAAATCCTGTCTTTGGCCTGTCTTCTAATACTATCACTAGTGGAAAGAATGCTCTTAAAGAAGGCAAACTCCTTTATATAGTTGCTTTTGATCACATACCAAATAGAGTTTCAACCAGAGAAAATGAATAAACATCTGTAGGAATTTGCAAACAATTACAGCATGCTTTTTCTGCCTCTCTCTCCATCTGTCTCAATACAAATGTACGTGGACATGCATAAGTTCTTCAGATTTGTTTAGTATTCGAATATTAGCCAGTTACATTTTGCAGTTGCAGAATTTTTCAAACCACGTTGCAAATTTTCTCCAGAGATTCGAAACTGTGCAGCCAAATTAGGCTGTTTCATTCTGACTTCTCAAAAGGAGTGTCAAGTTTTCTTATAGTCTTTTACAATAGAAATTGCTCAGTTGCAGGAAAAGGTGACAGGACACATATACAATTCATTATTCCTGTTCGGGGTATTTACAAATAAAGCATTTTCAATGTTAGGCCTTAAAAATACTACTTAAAGACAAACTCTCAACTTTTATTCAGTATGCCAAATAACACCTAAACCTCACTTGCTGAGACACTGGCTTTGATCTTCAAAAGTGCATTTTATGGCAGTGGAAAAACAGAGGTAGATTCAGATTCACTGTTTCAGTGTTTGACTGTTTTTTCTTGATTTGGTGAAGAACAAGAAGCAAAACTATGAGATTAGAGGGGAAAAAAAAACCCCAAAACCCAAAAGGAAAAAAACCTAACAACTGTGCATAAGATATATAAAAACCTGTTCCAAAACTGAGAGTGTTATTGATTATCTAGTTCAAAGCACAGGTGTTTTATTAATGGCAAGTCATGACAGCTGGAACATACTTCTTTTATTTAGTGGGTGAAATGAATCGCTGATTCTTTCATTACACTCATCTGTCTCTATAAATTCAAAGATGCGAAACAATGCTGCTATGGCTGGTACTCTGAGTGTGGCCTGCTCAATCCTGTGTCGTCTGTCTTTTATAGTTGCTTGTGCATAGAGACCTGCTGTGAAATCAGTCACCTCCATTTATGTGCAGCATAACACCCCTGGTTTTGTATAAAAGCTACAGTTTGAAAAATACTGATAGGTCGATAACACGGTTCGTATCCTGCAATGGAAATATGATGCTGTCTGGCAGTTTTCACTACGTGACCCAGCTTTAAACTAGTGGTTGTTCCTACAATGGATGATTTCAGTTCTGGAAATACAAGCTGAAAAATGGACCAGACCCTGCAACTGCACTTTCTGAGAGGAGCACGCACTTGCATGCTAATAATCCGGATCAGGGGTATGAATCTGATGGATGTTCTACAGTAGCTCCAGGAATGATTTTAAATGACTCATGCTAACACTGACACTAGAAACGGCCTTCCCAGCACTGATTTTAAATAATGATCTCCCCTGGTGCTCAGTGCCTAGCCTGCCCACAGAAACATCAGCTATTTGTAGACTACTGCAATTTTCAATCCACTAAAATTGTGATGAAAGTCTTCCTTCTCTTCAAGGATCTCTTTGCCAGGAGCAAATAGCTATGGCAGGCAGATAACAGGAGAAGTACCTCCCAAGATCAAAATGAAGTTTTATTTAATGTGCTCTAGGATAAACACTGCATTAAAGCATTAATATGAGCAAATTTCTCCAAACAATTGTTAAGACATAGACAGTGATACATAGCAGTTGTTTTTGCCACATCACCCCAAAAGCAAAAAAACCCCAGAGGAATATTTCCTTCCATTTCCCTGTCATCCAAGAATTACTGGGTAGGTCACCCAGTTCCAACACTCGCCTATCTCTGGACACTTGAGGTTGCTTTTCTATGCAGAAACGTGTGCTTTTTCTCCTGGGTTTTGAGATTTGCTGAACTAATGCCAGAATGAGCATTGATACCAGGTGCTTTCTCTGGCAGGATCCAGTATCACACCTACAGATAAAGTGTAAAATTACATGTGTCATGCCCAAGCACCACAAATTATTCTGCCCTTCATCTCAAATAACATGGTAACTCCTGCTTTGAGACTTCAGACAACGTCGCTTTGGCAAAAGGAAAGCTTTTCATAGCCAAGCACATCAAACCTAATGTATTTTACTGCACCAGAGGGGTTGACTTTTAAAGAAAATGTATTGCCAAATTGAATATACCTTTGGTATATAAAATAAAACACACTGTCCTGGGCAACTACAGTGATAAACTGTGTTTGACTAGTTTGGAAGGAACCACAGTAAGATCTTGCTTGCTGCTGGAGGCTCAGGTATGAAGGTGATGTAGATACAAACACATGAGGGCTCATGATGAGAGAAACAGAGGGTTAGGAATGACGAAGTCATCTCCTCTGAGATTTTGGCTCTTGTTAAAGTGTCCAAAATGTCTATACTTTGTGCTTGTTGCCTGAAGGCTGTCAAGGATTTGAGAGGAGCAGCGGTCATGGCTGGTAGTACCACACAGACACTGGACAGGGAGCGATGACTCTTGGGACTCTGCAGGCCACTGCTGCTGCCCCGAAACCACAGGCACCATGTGGGCAGGCAGGAGCCCTCTGGGGATGTTCCCAGATTAACTGTTCACATTCAACCAGTGAAAAAGAAATTTGGGACTTGAGCTCCATACCTTAACTTCCCTGATCTCCAATCCATCTTGAAATTTTGGATCCTCCAAGTCCACAGCTGATTTCTTAATTAACCTCAAACACATAGGGTGACTAATTAAAAAATAAAATTTTGCTGAAAATGAGACATAATTAAGCAGATTGTAATTTTTTAATGGAAGATCAGGTCAAATGTACCAAACCACCTCTGCTACTGAGGGTGAAGTGACTGCTCCCAAAGGACTACACTTGTAAATAGTCTCTAAAAAGATGACTACAATATTTCCTCATAAACATTTCCATGAGGAAATTTTCAAGTTGTGAAAACCAATGTCCTGTTTTTAATACAGAAATGCAGCAGTTTGAACCAAGCAGTGGATCTGACCTCAAAGAACTGTGGACTGTCAGCAGAGATGAGATGAAAATTTACATATTATTAAGATCAAAAGAATAATTTCCTGAATTTTTAATCCACTTTCAGGCAATGGCAATAAGGTTATTTGGGACTTCCTACTTCAAATTATTTAGTGGGATAACAGGCTGACATCTGTTTTGTTTTTTTAAAACATTTATGGGCTAAATAATTATTATGACAAATTCTGTCTTAACCTCAGTTTCATTTTGAATTTCTGAGCTTTGTGAATTTTTCTTGAAAAATAGAGGGTAAAGAAAATGTTGGCAATTCTAAAATAAGTGGCTGCTCAGCATATCATTGCTAATGTGGAACTAGCCTGGTTAAGGACATAAATCTTGTGAGGACGAAGATAATCATCTTTATAGCTTGCAAATTCCTTATTAGCGTGCGGATAGTGTTACTATAAATTCAAGCTGCATATTATGAGCCACACATTTTTAGCTGTTTGAATTCATTCTCTGAATATTTAGTAAGAAGATGAAGGGAGGTGAATGGCAGCTCCCCAGCTGGACACAGTTCCGACTTAAGCAAGACAATAAACTTCTAATATGAAGATGGAACTTATGGATGCTAGCCAAAACAAAATAACATTTCACCAGTGGAATTCCAGTTCAAACCCTATTCTGGAAAGAAATCATTTTAAGAAGGCTCTTCTCCATTTTAGGGGCTTCTGAAAAAAACAAAAAGGGAAAAGCCAAGTGTGTGGTCTTTTGAAATTTCAGGTTAATTTGCAAAAGAGACAGCATGGGCAGCTCCTAGGAAAAGAAACAGAAATAAACGCTGCAAGTTGACAAGAAATATTTGCTGTCCATAAGCTCTTATAACAGTACCCATGACCATTCAAATAATAGAATTTTTTTTTCCAGCAGTATTCCTAAAACAATGACCCTTAGACCCTTGTGCAGATTATAGAAGTGGTATTTGATTTCCCATTTTTTAAAGAAAAAAAAAAAGATAACACACAGAGTAATAAAATTAATTCTACCAAGATACCTGGATCTCAGTGTTTACATTTTGCGATCCTTTTAGTTTCTTACATGGTCTTTTTCCTTGAAATGACTGTTCAACTTATCCTTTGTTTTGTCATTTAATTCATATAATGGCATATATGTCTTGGGGATTGCTATCGATAGGTAAGTCCACAGCAAATCTAAGTTAAGACTAAGTGATTTCCGCACATAAAGAAATGTTTATTTATCCCTGAAGATAAGCAATAGGCAATAGGATGGGGGCTCCAATAGGAGTGTGTGTGATCACAGTCCATGCAAGTCTGTGTGAGTGCTAACATCTTCAAAACACAGTTTGCAATCCTAGATGCAGTAAATCTTTGCAACGTTCAGCAGTGTACTGTGGCTTCATACTGGCTCATCCATGTGTATAATTATCTAGCCAAAAGTTTGCATTCACTCTGGTTAAACAGTACATCCTTCAGTAGTATAAAAATGCTCATCATATGGTTTTCTCTGCTGGTGTGTTTGACTTTAAACTCACTGGTCACAACTAATAACAGCTATCACCCCTTTCACCCCTGATAAAAAAAATAATCAGACTGTTGTGGAGTCTGTACCCTTGGACTTATTCACAGGTCAAATGGACAAGGCTCTGACCAATCTCATCTGACGTTCATGCTGACCCTGTTTTCAGTAGGAGGTTGGACTACTTGATCTCCACCGGTCCATTCCAACCCAAACTATTCTGTGATTCTACAGTTCATTATTGAAGAGCCACTCTTTCAGGTTGGATAACATGACATAAACATGTCTTAAAGTCTTTTCTTAATATGCTAAGAGTCAACCATATTTCACTGTAGTCTCAGATACAGATTCATGCCAGATTCAGGCACCTACAGGACCTCTGACCTTTCCCAGCAGAGATTCTATAGGAAGATCTCTGCATGCAGAAAATGCCTTTCTCTCTCTGCTGACTCTATGGGCAATCTAGAGTACTTGCATTTTGAATTCATGCACCTCAGTTTGCTGCCTAAGTGGGATAAATTCAGGTCCCAGCACGTATTTCCAATTTGTCTCTTTTAGTAGACATTTACCTTCTTTTGCTAACAAGTGACTGTGTTATGAGCCTCTCAGACATGTGAGCCTGAAAGAAGAATAAAGCAGGAGCCTAAGGAGCAGTTAGTTCAAAGGAAGACAGAGGATTTGCAAAACTTTGCTGGAAGTGGGATAGAGTGTTTTAACTCCAAGAATTACTGGCAGTTTGAAAAATTGGCCCCCCAGAGATCAGTGGTAAGACTGAGATATCTTTGAGCCACATAAAAGGAGCTGCTTTTCAGAGTGGTTACTTTGGGAAGGAAATTCAGAATAATCAACAATATGCATTTGAGATACTGCTAAAATCAATGGCCTCCTTTGACAGTTTTGCTTTTCAGAGACCTTTAAGTCAGTGCAGCTGATAACCTTGTTACTGTGCACTACATTTCTGCAGTTGGAGCTGCAGGATACACCCAGTGGAGAAAGAACGAGGGAGATAAATAGATTTCACAGATTACTTGTTTTTACATGAAGACAAATACCACATATCCTTTTAAAGCAATTGTTATTTTATCCCATAGATGCTGTTATTTACCATTGCTCAAATAGTTTACATTCAAGACAAAAGCTTAGCAAGATCACCTTGCTTTGGTACAACCCAGTGAAACACTTTATAACCATTTACCAGCGAAGCTCTTACGCAGTGATTGCCAGGCAAACTGTTTGCTCAGATGGTAGAAAATAGAAAACCACTACTGCAGCACTCCATTTTGGAATGGAGTTGGGTTGGGTTTTTCTTGATCTAAAAAGACCTTAGCAAGGTGCAGAGCTGGCAGTCACCCTGGTTGAAGTCTCTACTGTGTAAAAGGTGGTGACTAGAATCTCTTCAAACCCAAAGGCCCATTGGGAAAAGTACACTTTGCTAGTTCTCTGCACAGAGGTGAAAGGCACACTGCATGCTCTAGACAGAAGTATGAAGCAGTCCGTGATGCAACATTTTAGCAATATTTTCCAAGTATACAAGAAAGCCATGAGAAAAATCAGGCATCCCTTTAATTTATGTAAATGCTTTCATTTCATGCAAGGCCTGGCGAAAGCCCAAGCATTCTATATGATAATTCATATTCACTTGCAAAATCTTCATATCCTTAGCAAGACTAGTATATAAATAACTTTAGAGAACAGTTCTTGGAAACGATCATGTATAGTAGTAATGTTTTAAGACTTGTGGGGACACATTCATTTAAAGTTCATATAGTTTCCATACCAAAGAAATCCACACAAAGCTGAATAAATAATAGTGGAGAAAATGTTTCCAGCTACACTTACAGTGTGTGTCCTTTACACTGCTTTAGAGATGTAAAGGGACCTTAAAAAGGTTTAAATGAACTGTTAATGCAGGACATAAAGGAAATTAGCATAAAAGAATCAGGTCTGGATATTAGGGAGTTAGACTACTGTCTAGATTACTTGGATTCAGAAATCTGAAGAAAGATTTTGAATCCAATTCTGACTTTGAAAATTGTTAAGCCTTCTCCTCTGCTTTACATTTTATTTAATCTTTTCTTCTCAAGCATGAATTGTGATTGCTTTTATGTTCTGTGGCTCAGCTTCAGAGGAAGGAAAGGGAGAATGATGCTATTCCAAGCAATTCAATAGCCTAGTTGCTCAATACCCTCCAAGTCCTGCAATGTGTGTTCAGGCTGTGGATTTCAACCCATGTGTTGCCTAAAAGAACACTTGAACTTATTGACTAAGAGGTGTGGAACTCCAATACCCCATTTTTTTTCTTTTTTAACTCGATTTGGTGCTGAGTGAATCAAGAACAGGCTAATAAATCAGTCTCCTCTGAAGGCTAATGTGGGATTTCGTTGCTCACCTCTGAAATACCAGGAGGTTAGATGCTTTGCTTCCAGCTGTCTTGCCAGGCCAAGGACTTTTGAAAATATATGAGAATTTAGGTCATCTGAGGGGTTCAATGACATTATAGCTCAGGCTAGTAGAAGTTAGTCCTATGGCTGGAGGAGTATCCAAGGCAGGACCCGTATTGTTTAACATCTTTGTCGGTG
>NW_010224832.1:0-509 GCF_000690775.1 Eurypyga helias
CTGTACGCCTCCCAGCCCCCCTGCCCCTGCTCCCACCCACTGTAGGCTGCTTTTTTCTTCACTTTGTTCAGTAGCTGCTTGTTCACACAGGCCTCTGTATGCTTTTACCTGACTTCCTCTTCATTGGGATGCATCGCTCCTGAGCTTGGAGGAGAAGGTCCTTGAACACCTGCCAGGTTTCTTGGACCCCTCTTCCCTCCAGGGCTTCTTCCCAAGGAACCTCCCAATCAGTTCCCTGAAGAGGTTCGAAGTCCAGGTTAGCGAGCCTCCTGCACACCCTCCTCTCCTCTGTAAGGATCTCAAACTCCACCATTTCATGGTCACTGCAGCCGAGGCTGACCTTGAGCTTTACATTCTCCACCAGCTCCTCCTTGTTGGTGAGAACAAGGTTCGGCATGGTACCCCTCCTCATCAACTCCTCTATCACTTGGATAAGGAAGTTGTCATCAATGTATTCCAGGAACCTGATGGCTTGCTTGTGCCCTGCTGTGTTGTCCCTCCAACAGATA
>NW_010224832.1:779-11978 GCF_000690775.1 Eurypyga helias
TGCCTGTCCTTCCTAAAGAGCCTGTATCCTTCCATTCTGACACTCCAGTCTTAGGAGCCATCCTACCACGTCTCCACAATGCCAATGAGGTCATAGCCCTTCATTTATGCACATGCCCTTAGCTCCTCTTATTTCCCATGCTCTGTGCGTTCTCATAGAGGCATTTAAGGTGGGCCCCCAATGAAGTTGTCTTGTGGATTGGAGCATCCAGAATTCCCTTGTTTTGCCTGCCAGGTGTTCTTCTGGTGACCAGTGATTCTTCTTCAGGCTCTGGGCATCTCTTGGTGTCCCTACTGGTTTATCCCCCCTCCCCGTTCCATCCTAGTTTAAAGCCCTATCAATGAGCCCTGCCAATTCATGGGCAAGAATCCTTTTTCTTCTCTGAGACAGCTGGACATCATCTGTCGCCACCCGGCCTGGTTCCACATAAAAGAACCCATGCTCAAGGAACCCGAAGCTCCACCATTCACACCAGCGTCTGAGACATGTGTCGATGAGGTGTGCTTTCCTGTTTCTCTCAGTACCCTTCCCTGCTGCTAAAGGGATGGAGGAGAACACAACCTGTGTTCCTGATCCTGCGACCATTCGCCTCAGTGCCCTGAAGTCTCTTTTGATGGCTTTTGGATTCCTCTCCTTGAGCCCATCACTGCCCACCTGTACTACCAACAGAGGGTAATAGTCAGAGGGCTTTACCAGACCAGGAAGTTTCCTGGTGATGTCCCTAACCTGAGCCCCAGGGCAGCAGCAGACTTCTCTGTGAGATGGGTCTGGGCAGCATATCAGGCCCTCTGTTCCCCTTAGAAGGGAATCACCTACAGCAATGACCCTCCTTCTTTTTTTAACAGAGGCCCTCATAAGGTGTGGGGCAGACAGGGTTGTCCTATGCAGCAACCTGGATGGACCTTCCTCTGCAATTGCCTGACCCACAAGTTCCAGAGCCCCACATCTATTCTGCAGGGGTAACTGGGAAGGGGAGGGAGGGCAGGAGGGGATGTGCCTACCTCACCGAGCATTGACCTGTTTCCATTCTGCTCCCTTTCTTATATTCCTTCCCTCTGCCCGATGGGAAGAGCATATGGTATCAGCTGTGAGCTGTGCGCCCTTCAGCTGCTGCCTTTTCTTTTGGGGTGGTAGGTTGGTGGAGTGAGGTCTCGTTTCCTTCTCACACTCATATTCCTCAGCCTCTCCACTTCCTCCTTCAGCTCCACCACCATGCTGAGAAGATCACAGACCTGCTCACCCCTCACACAGGGGCCGTCTCTGCTGCCCTCGGGTATAAGGGGCAGGCTTAGGCACTCCCTGCAGGTGGAGACCTGGACAACTGCATCCCGGGCGGTAGCACCATCTGGGTGGCCGCGCTTCCTCCTAGCAGTGGCTTTCCTCCGAGTGGTCAGCACGGCTGGGTCCCGCCTGCTCGCCCTGCCTGCTCAAACTGCTGTGCAAACTGCTGCGCCATGCCCTGACTGACACGCCACACCCTGCTTTCCTGCTCTGTTCGCCGCACCATGGAATTTAACCATGGACCATATATTTTCCATGGAAGACTCTTGGACTGAAAGATCACAGGATGAACAGGCCCTAGTCAGCACTATGAAAGACATTCCTTTTGTTAAATTTTTCCCTTTCCTCTTCTTCCATCCTTACAGAAACAATCCCATTATTTCCACTTGCAGTTTCATTCCTCAAAGAAGTTTCTATATGTTTTCTAAATTAAATCTGCTTTTCATCTTTGCTCTCTCCTCTGCCTCTCCACACCCACAGCTCATATTATTCTAATAGGTAATGTAGTTTCTGTGGCCACTGATGGCAGCTGTAGCAGCCAGGGATATTGCATGCAATGACTGGCATTGCAGTGCTTCCTTGGAGAAGGAGAAAATTTTTCGCCATAGAGATTAAAAAACTTTAGCTGTGGAATAACTTCGGCATGGTAATGGCGTCTTCTAGCTAAAATGTCTGAACTGGGTCTGCGTAGAGCTGGAAGTTTAGGCACTCTTTTTCTGCTGATACTTAAGTTATAGGGAAGATGACATAAGCAGAAATCGACTAACATTTTCAATAATGACTAACACGAGAGGAGATTCAAAGAGTACGCGCTCTTGCAAACTATGGGGTGTGCAGGTCAACCATTCATTCTTTTCTTTAGCAGCTGCAACAGCTGTGACAAAGAATGTGAAATAGCCATTGAAACATTTGCCAGGAGCAAACAGTTGTCTCAGTTCCACTCTCAGAGAAGGGTAAAATATTGCCAAAATCTGCTTTATAATTCTGTTGAGGTCTTTGGAACAATTTTGTACCCCTTGTCTCCTTTCAAACCAGAACCCTTCCCTTTAACCCTGGATGCTTCATTAACTTTTTCAACACGATTCATTTAGAGACACTCACTGAAAAAAAAAAAATGCAATCCACCATGCATCTAGACAACTTAGTTTGTAAAAACCTAGGTGAGGAGGAAGGCAGAGATTTGAGTGCTATCCTTCTGCCCCCTCCCCTGTCCAGCTTTCTGTAACAGGAATGGATTCCTCCCCTTTCAACCTTCCAGTCAATCGACTTTTGCACAGGGAAGGTAACATGTGTCATTTAAATTAAAGTTTATATCTCTCTCATGTTTCCAAAATGGTGGTGTCTTGACCAGTTCCTTCCCCACTTCAGTTCTTTGTGAAATATTTCGTCACAAGACGTTTTGACAGGTTTAAGGAATGGTCTGAGAGGATCCAGTGTCCCAGTGCCTGACCAGCTTCATGAAAATATTTTGACCTAAGTGTTTTTAATATTTAATGTAAGCCAAAAGGTTTGATTTTTTAAAATTATATAGGAGACATCCACTAGAAAATATGAAATGTCAAAAATGTATTTATGCTTAAACTAGAGAACTTTTTTGCTTTGTCTAAAAATACTTCAAGGCCAGGCTGGATGAGGCTTTGAGCAACCTGACCTAGTGGAGAATGTCCCTGCTTAGGGCAGGGGGAGTGGAAATAGATGGTCTTTGAAGTCCCTTCCAACCCAAACCATTCTATGGTTTTATGATTCTGTGATTATATTTGAAAAGACTGAAAAAAAAAAAAAAGGGAAAGGATAGGAGAAATTACAAAGAAATTCACTGTAGACAGCAATATAGAAGTGAAAAGCAGTCAGAACTGTGCTTATTTTTAGAGGTGAATCCAAAATCTTGCACACAAATACTTATCACTTGCAGGATTTATCTTTTCAATCCACCTAATCTTTCTAACAAATAGAACTAGCACCTAGTTCCTAAAGAAAACAAAGCCCTGCAGCTTTTACAGCTCTCGCTAAGTTACTGCACTCTGTCACAGCAGGCTCGTTTATCCAGCAAAAACTTTTAGATCCTTTGCCTACCTAGGCCTGTGATGGAACCAGTCATTACATAATAGGTTTAAATTGAAAGGGGGGAGGTTTAGATTGGATATCAGGAAGAAGTTCTTCCCGCGGAGGGTGGTGAGGCACTGGAACAGGTTGCCCAGAGAAGCTGCGGATGCCCCATCCCTGGAAGTGTTCAAGGCCAGGCTGGATGAGGCTTTGAGCAACCTGGTCTTGTGGAAGGTGTCCCTGCTCATGGCAGGGGGGTGGAACTAGATGGTCTTTAAGGTCCCTTCCAAATCAAACCATTCCATGATTCTAGAATGCAGTTGCTTGCCTGCATTTCTGTATTTGAGACATCAGACTCCAAAGTCTAAGTGCAAGCCATCACTGAGGACTGAGCTGTACCTTCCCAGTCTCCTGCCACTCCCGAGGTAACTGAAATATAGATTGTGTTTGGCAGAAGAACTTAAAATGAGGAGAAAGAGTTGTTTATTTTTTTTTTTTAATTTCCACTCCCCATGAAAAAAAACTTACCTCTATCAGCATGAAAGCGTTGCAAATGTTGGCAAAACAGAGACATCTGACAGCAATTCCTTTTTCTTTCAGTCCAGAAAATCCCTGATAGTTCTGCAGTTATTTTGTTGATGTACTTTTAGAAATGGCAAAGACCCTTTTGGCTCTTTTCCTTATCCACAAGCAGAGACCTGAGAAACGCCTGGCTGACTTGACTACGTGTCTTTCTATAAAGTGAGAAACACCCACGTTTTCCCCAGCCGTGTTATACATCACGATGAAGACACACGCTTTCCAGGCTAGACCTGCCCTCATCACACAACACAGAGTACAATTGGTAACAGAGTTTCAGCCTAGAGTGAAGGTTACAGTAGTGAATGAGATTCATAAAGCAAAATTAAATTAATGAATGGTACATGCTTATTCCAAAGGCTCTCATGTAATGGTTTTGCTGTTCAGATTTGGATAGAGCTTTGGGTCTGACCTCACTCCATTGACTTCCATTCAAGCACCTATAACAACCCAGTGTACTCTTCCTGAATTAAACCTTGTTCTCTGACACTATTGAGTCTGTTAATGGTAATGAACCTTGATGTATCATCAATATGACATGAAGATGCAAGAAATATCTAAATAAAATTAATTCAATAGTAGTTTTCTTTAAATTGATATATCAATAAATTATTTTAATCCTTTTATTTTAATCCTTTAAGCCAGTTTGGGTGAAGGCAAGGGAAGGCATCTTGTCACATGGAGTCAGGAAATCAATTTCTGAGATACTATGGGGACTGCTTTAAAAAAAAAAAAAAAAGGATGTAGAAACTGAAAGATAGAAAGGGTTAAAGGAAGACTTCAATTACATAATACAAGGTTGTTGTCTGGGGAAACTGTTGGATGAATCAGGACTGTCGCACAGGTAGTAACTCTGAACTTACTTCAGTGGCATCACTTTGGATTTCCACCTGTTTGAGCATGACCTAACTGTAAACTCATCCAGGAAAACTATTAGCCCGATTTTGGTACAATTTACACAAATCGGAACAATTGTTCTAGCAGACCCTTCAACTTTCAAATTCCTTAATATATGTTTCTGGCATTATTAAGAGTAATGAAAACTCCACTTTGGCATCCCATTTCCCTGTACCTTGTAAGACAGACCATAGACAAACTTCAGATGTGTTTGCTAAATAATTTTCATTGAGCTGCAGAGACAAAACCTAAGGGATAAAAACTAAAAGCTGCACACTAAAACCTACATCAATCTGTGTCCTTTTGGATACCAAATATAGAGAAAACATGACATTTTGGCACTATATCTTCACTTAGGACCCTAATTGGTCTCACCAGCACTTGTGAAAAGAAACTTCTGACCTCTTCTGTGGGAATGTCACTGAAACAAGAGGAGAAATATTTGCTTCTTTCTTTCTCCTATCTCTCCCTGAGCACACATGCAGAAATATATACTTACCTGTGTATACATATGCATAAAGAAAAGCTGCTGCTCTATGGCATCCAAAATATTTAACTCCAGGGAAAATTGCTGGTAGTCATAAAATTGGGATGAGGGACATTATTTCTAGAATCCACATCCAAGAGAACATAAAATTAAGCTACCCAGGAAGCAGGTAACAATAAATGGGTGTTACTGCATTTTGGGGAATTTCAAAAGACACGAAGGAGTCAGTCTTGACCTTACACAACTGTTCAGCATTCATTTAACACCTGTGGGGTTGCTCCTTATTTTTATGAATGGCACTAAGATTGGGTCTCTTGTCAGGGTGTTAATTTCCAGTTTCTCTTTTCTTCCTTGAATATTTGGGCATACAGAACCCATACAAGTAACAGAGAAGGAGCTCTGTACATAGCTGTTTCTACACAATGGGCTGAATGGAGACAGAGTCACAGAGGTTCACCATATGAGGAACATGCTTATCGATAAATTTATTCCTGCGCTGGAGGTGGGCATTCTTCAGTTAGTGGCAGCGGCAGTTTTATTGGTGCCACTTATAGAGCAAAAAAAGACGGAATGCTATAGTTTGCAGTGGAAACAAAGCAGTCTTACCCTTGGTCTAACTTCCTTTTTCAGAGGGTGAACTATATATCTTTCCAGTATCTATTTCTCTTTTCATCTGGAGGAATTCTGCTCTAGCTGTGCCACAGGACTTTTAGAAAAGGCCACAGAATACACTGTGCATCTCACCTTTTTCTAGCCACAAACACAATTTGTTTGTCAGCATTCAAGTGTGTTAATAAAGCTGAAAATATTTCTGTTGGCATTATAGACACTGAATTTTCAATCACTTTTCAGTGAACCCATTAGCTTCTTAGGGCCAAAAAGAGTTCCCATAATCTACAAGCAAAATCCTCTTTTTGCTCATTTCTTCAGCTGTTTCGGGCTTTTTTTTTTTTTTGTCGGGGGTGGGGAGGAGGGTGGTGGGCCTGGGCAGGCGGCAAGGTTAGGGAGTGCTGTAGTTTTGGGTTGTTTTTTTCTCCTGAAGTTTCATTAGAAACAATAGGAAAACTGTGGAATAGGCTACTGAACAACAGTGCAAATATATAGTTTAGTTTTGTTTTGCTTTCATACCTTTGTCATTAGTCATTGTTTTTCTACTACATTTGAAAGCTGCTCAGAATTACAACAGACAACTAACTGGGCTTCACTGACTGCAGTCCATTTGATGTAGGGACCAGACTGCTAACTGATGGTGGTTTTTTCCTCATTACATTACTCTGCTGCTTGTATGGGTTTAAAAATTATTTTGGGAGAATAGAGACAATTTGAAAATCAAAATTTCAAGGGATTAAAAGAAAGATTTTTCCAATTATGATTTTATCAGAGAACTCTCAGAGGCTTTATCACACGAAGAGCTAGAACCTGCTGAAATCCAGATAAACTATAATGAAACATAAATAATTAGACTGGAAAAAGTCCATCAGTTTTTAATCATACAAATATCATTTAAGCACCTTTTAATTATAACAAAAAGCATACTATAAATTGGATGGGAAAAACATGAAACCTTTGCCTACTGTTCTGGTTCACTCATAAAACAAATATTTATGTATCTTAAATTTCTGATTTGCTTTTTGGTTTGGGGTGGTGTTTTTTTTTTTTTTTGGCTTGGTTGTTTGTGGTTTTATCTCTGTTGTCTCTTTGCTGTTAGCTCCAAATTCTGGTTAAGTTTTTATTTTGAAAGTCTTTTGACATTACTGGAATTATCTTTTCTGCCATCAAACCTATTTTCAAAGCATATGATGCACAACATTATATGCTACCATTATGTATGTTTCATGACTGGAAAGCCTCATCACCAGTATTCCAAAGGCAGACTGTGCAGATTCTCTCTGAGATAATTGGACTCTTTTTTTGTTTTGAAATAAAACATAATCTCTTAACATGATTTCTTTCCAAAAAATTGTAATTTTTCTGAAGGACTCCATGTGGAAATAACTGAACAATTAAGAACTCTGCTTGATATAGTTCAAACTAAACATCACTGATAATTCAATTAAAAGATTCCACTGATCGACTTCTGAGAAGAGGCTAAGAGAATGGATTTTCTTAGACTGAAGAAGAGAAGGTTGATTGCAGCTGTAGAGAGATGAAGACAGACTTTTATCAAAAGTTCACTAAAAGAGGATGAGTCAACAGTCGCAAAAAGAAGAATTTCAATTTGAAATAAGTGTGTTTAAGCACTGACAAAGTCTGCCTGCAGAAGTTGTAGAATCCCCATCCTTGGGGATTTTCAAAACTTTCTTATACAAGGCCATAAGCCACCTGATACAGCTTTGGATTTAGCCCTGCTTGGAGCAGGATGTGGGACTTGATGGCCTTCAGAGGTCTTGTGGGGCTACAGATAAACAGCAGTAGAACTGTTACCATAAACTGTTTTTTTGTTACAGAATACTTTTTGTTACAGAAAATATAGTTGCAGATAAGATTAACTTCAAACATTGCTGAAGTACAAGTTACATTAAACAAGTCTAGCATTTTCAGATTCATAGGCCCACAAAATCATTTCAGATCTCATGCTAGTAACATTTTCTTGTATTCTTGTGCACCTGATATGACAATTCTGTTTGAAGAATTTTTATAAAAGCTTTTCTAATACATATAACAATTTGTCAATGAAGACAGAGAATACACTTCTGGAAGGAAAGGAAAACAAAAGGAATAATGCATAAAAATCTATGTAACATAAAAAATATTTTAAAAATGTTCCACAAAAATGAAGAATGTCCTAAAGGCACATCTTGACCAATCTTCCTTTACTCCACTTGTGTTTTGGCTCCTGGCAATAATTTGCTTTTTCTCTAATTAGACGTCCAGCTAAAAGCATGTCAGCATTTTTAATACTTCAGAGACACATCAGAGATTTTTAGAAATTTTTGGATATACTACCATGTTCATGACCAAAGTTCAGACCTTTAGAAAACTGTTTTGTCCTAGAATGTCTCTATAACCATTATAAGTGGGAAGATCATGCTGAGAAAATCTAGCTAGTTCTGGGCAACAACATTGAACCCCATTTCTCCTCTTTCAATAATTCTTGCACTTTTGATACAGTGACTTTTCATGTAGCAAAAAAATGAATGTGACAGTTCAGGAATGTAATTGATATTAGCTAACATTTCTGTAATTCACTTAGTTACAAACACTTTTTTACCTAAAAGGCCAATAAGAGAAGACACCTTTAAATTATTCATCAGCTTCTTAAACTCCTGATCTGTGAATGTGGTGGCTCATCTGAAATATTCGTTTATATATTGATCTTGTGCAGACATCTTATGTGCACAGAATATTTAAGCCAATTGAGAAAAATAGTTATAGGGGTGGCTCTGGGTTTCAAAATACTCCTCTTCAGTGCAACACTTAAACACCGAATGTTCTGAAAATCAAAGCAGGTTTGTAGCATTATTAATCCAGGTATTGGGACTGTAAATGAAATGTCGTATTTTTGATGTTAAATTTATAAAGTAGTTGGGAGACATCTGGAAAGCAGAAAGCACATAAACACTTCAAGTTGTCTGAGTCTGTGCCACTGCAATGTGCAAAAAAATGCAATCAAAACTACAATGACATCTTCTGGATTATGGTCATGATTCTGACCTTTAAGGAAATACCATTCTGCTCATAGGCGATGCCACAAAAGGACCATATATTATACTGTGAGTGTTAAAGACCATGGTTTGGGGTTTTTTTTCCTGTTTCAACCCACTTCTGAGTTCTCCACATTCATGCAGTTGCTTCAGAAGTACATGCTTTCGATAGTCCATTGAAAATAAACTTCAAACTTTTTCCTTTCTCCTTTACATACTAACTAAAAAGTGAAAAATGTGAAATTGTGAAAAAGTATGGTTTCATACTAGATAAAAGGTACAACATAAAAATAATTTAAAAGCCGTCTAGCACACCTTGGAATCACAAATTCACCTTTAGCATGTGAAATATGCTGGAATTATTCAGTGTTCATATGCAGCGTTAATACCTAATGTTTTCTTTTATAACTTTAAGTGATTCCCAGTGAAAGACAGCTATTGAAAATACCTATTTTAGGAGAATAACTGTAAAAGCTCCTTGCATTTCTTTGTATATCCCAAACTTCCTGGGGTGAAATCCCAACTACTTGTAATTTTGCAGGGTCTGATGAGATACTGGAGAATTGCCCTTCCTTTTATTTATCACTTTCTTCTTTTTTCTTTCCATTTTGATTGTCTCTGTAAAAAGCTGGTTTTCTAACACATTAAGTCACAATGAAAAGCAGAAATGGGGTGGATTACTAGCAACTCAAGTACAATTTAATAAGTACACAGGATTGAAATGATCCAGGAGAAAGTTAATTAAGGTATAGTGATGAGGAATAGCCTTTTATTTCATGGATCCAGAAATTCAACACCTAACAGCAAGGTCCCCTTGTGTTCAAATCTGACAAGAAATAACACCTATATAATTTCTGTTATACCAAATAATTTCCAGACCGATGAAGGGAACATGGCAGTTTCCATATCCCTCTCTAAGCAATGATTATCATAAGTAACTTTGCAATACTGAGAAAGCAGAGATATGTGGGTCCCATGCCACTTCTGGGAAGTCATGTGTCTCCTCTCTCATGTCACAGAACAAGTAGTACAGGCTGGAATAGCCTGCCCTTGGTCACAGAATCCCAGAAGAGGTGGTTAGATAGGACCTGTGGAGGTTCTGTAGTGCACCCTCTTGCTAAAAGCAAGATTAATATAAAACTACATCAAATTAGTTGTGGCTTTGTCTAGCCAAGCCTTGAAGACCTCCAGGAGTGGATATTTTACCACTTCTCTAGGTGACTGTTTGAAGAAATGTCCAATCTCCGTTACTCAGTTTGCAAATTGTGGTTGCTGTCCCTTATACTGTCTGCCACAACCAAAGTGTTTATTTTCAACTCCACTTCAAGTAGTAGCAGACTGCTCTGAGTTGACTTACCACTTAAATTCTTGTTTTCCAAAATAAACAAGCCCAGCTCTGTCAACCACTCCTGATAACTTGTGTGCTCTGGGTCCTGGCCATCTTGGTAGTCTTTTGCTGGACCCTCTGTAGCCTACTGGCACCTTCTTGAGGTGGGTTATCAGGTCCCATACCTTTCCATCGCAAGCCACCACAGAATAGTTCAGAAGGTGCTCAAAAAAAACCTTTCAAGTGTGCCTGACACCACGTGCTCAGTTACTGTTTACTGAAGGAATGCATCTTTGGAAGTGGGATAGAACTGATTTCAGGACACAACAGAGGCAAAATGGAATACATACATAACATACTGTACATGGTGAAAACACAGAGAAGGTAACGAAAAGGTGTAAAAGACAGTCACAGCCCACATAAGAATTGAAACAAAGGAAGAACAGATTGACAGGAATTGCTCCAGTATTTTGACCCACAGTTAAAGACGCTGCTCCAGATTACCACTAATTAAGCCCCAACAAGTTCCTTTCCCTTTGGCAGAGTGAAATCATTGTTTTTTGAGTTGTCATTTACTACATTTTGTGACTGCAGTCTCACTAATCCTATTATCTTTTCCTGTGCAATTGGGTTGAGTAAATAAGATTTTTTGAGCAGTGTACGTGTCTTGTGTTTTCTGCTCCCACCTTCTTACATGACAAGGTAATTGCCACTGCAGCACTGAGTAAACTCAGTGGCAACACCAGAAACCCATGTTTAGTATTCAGTGTGAAAACATCCAGTCTGCTAACGCTGCTGCTGTGCCTTTAGATGCCACAGCTTGTGCCTTCCTGCTGCTACCTGAGAACCAAAAAATCACCAAAAGCCCATCACCATCTTTCATTCTTCTCCATTAGGTGTCATTAGGTGTCATTACGACTCTGGTATTTGACTTCCCCAAC
>NW_010224832.1:12009-21287 GCF_000690775.1 Eurypyga helias
GCAGGAAGCTTCCAGAAGTCCTGAATTAGGTTGAGAATTGCCTTACACTAGTAACATCAAACTTCCTTTGGGAACTGTAGCCTAGTTAGGGACAATCACAAAATGCAAATTAGAGATAGACTTGATTTTCCAGAAAGTTAAATAAAGTGGGTAACAAAATCAACAATTCTGTAAAAAATGCAAGTTGTAAATGAGAAATAGTGCATGGAACACTTCCCTGATGTAGTTCTTTATAAACCTTATTGCTACAGATCATTAGCAGAGATCACTGCTTCTGCATATGAACAGCACATTAAAATGTTTTTACTTGTTAATATTTATATTACTATACAGGTAAAAGAAAGAGACACTGTATCACACAAATCATCTTTCTTGGCTTTTTAACTGTATTTTTTCCTCCAAGGTTTTTTCTATGTTAACTCCTTCAGATTATTCTGCTTTCTATGTAATTTCAGGGAACTATGTAATTAGTTTTTGTAAACTAATTGTCAAATTTATTTCTGGCCATAAGTACTGTATATTGAACTCACTTGACTTAAAGGAAGCATTGACAATTTACCCTGTCTAAGGATTTACCATCTCTGTCTTTTGAAGTTATAATTCTTGTGTAGCATGCCTAGTTTTCAAACTGCTCTCATTCCTCTCATATAGTGTTTCCTTAGCAAAATGCACAATAGCATAAAGCACTTAAAAGAACTTTATGGTTTCTCTTGCAAAACAACAGACATTGTTCTTAAATATATGCATCATTTTCTATATTAGACAGGATGGCAGGCTCTTTTACAGAAAATGCCCTGTTATATGGCTCACTAAGGAGAATGCCTCGTAAGATATATATTTCTGATGCATTTTTCAATTAGAACAAAAAGATTAAGGCTAAAAGCATGTTAAAAGCAAACCAGGTACAAAGTTTCTTTTGAATTAGTTCACAGCTATTTGCAAATTCTGTGTTCTGTGCAGCTCATACCTGATTCAAATGCTGAGAAGATTTCTTTTATTCAAGACTGAAAAACACATTTTCATAAAAGTAAATATAAATAATTCAAGTATTGTAATAAGAGAATATTTTTGTGTGAGGTTGTATATGATACTATTACACATACTTAGGCTGCATCGTTCTAGCAAGTGTTTAGGGAGGAAAGAACAGCAAAAGAAATTGCAGGAAAAGCAGGAATTTGTCTAACTAATTAAGTCCTGATATTGAGTCAGTATTCTGGGCCTATGGCTTATCTGATTCTTTGTGATGCAAGGTCTAAAAGATCGTATATATTACCAAAGACTGGTTTACCTATTATGAATATAGAAAGAATACACAGATGATACTCAGTTTTGACATCACTAACTTCTTCTCAGGTAGGAAACTGGCATCAAAAAGGTGGGCAAGCACACAGCTGCTTTAATTCTGAAGGCAACATAATCACAGATTCACAGAGTGGAAGGGGGTGGGAGGGATCTCTTGAGATCATCTAGTCCAACCCCCTTGCCAGAGCAGGATCACCTAGAGTAGATCACACAGGAACAAGTCCAGGCAGCTTTGGAAAGTCTCCAGGGAGGGAGACTCCACCCCCTCTCTGGGCAGCCTGTCCCAGGGCTCTGTCACCCTCACAGGGAAGAAGGGTTTCCTCATGGTCAGGTTGAACCTTCTGTTTTCCAGTTTATGGCCATTGCCCCTAGTCCTGTCACTGGACACCACTGAGAAGAGCCTGGCCCCATCCTCCTGACACCCACCCTTTAGCTATTGATAAGCATTGATAAGATCTCCCCTCAGCCTCCTCTTCTCCAAGCTAAACAGCCCCAGCTCTCTCAGAATTTCCTCATACGGAGGGTGCTGTTATGCTGTCCTTGTCATACTGAAGTCTTGTACATCATGGTTGTCTTTTAGACTGGCTCACTAATCTCGAACTTTTATTTTGACAAATGAAATATGAGGTAGTCTTATACATGCTCCTTAGGAAGGACACAGACTCTTTGAGGGAGAGGAGTTGCCCTTCGTAGCAGAGAGAAGCTGGAACAGATGCAGCTCTACACTGGGACAGACAATGAATACCACAGGAATACCAGCAGTGAAGGGAAAACTAGGGAATGCTAGGAATGTCCCAGTGCCAAACGGGGCAGTCCTGGTGATGAGGAACATGGAAAACACTGAGGTGCAGAATGCCTTCTTCACCTCATAATTTTTCTGGCAAGAGTTGCCCTTAGGAATACCAGAACCCTCAGACCCAGAGGAAAGTCTGGAGAAATGTAGACATACCCTCAATAGAGCAAGATCAACTTAGGAAACATTTGAATGAACTGGAGATGCACAAGTCCTTGGGACCTGACAGAATGCACCCTTGAGTACTAGGGGAGTTGGCATTGCACAGCCACTCATTATCATCTTTGAAAGGTCATGACAATGGGGTAAGATTCTTGAGTACTGTAAAAAAGCAAATGTCATTTCTGTCTTCAAGATGGCAAGAAGGAAGATCCAGAGAACTACATCCCAGACAGTCTCACTCTATTCCCTTGAAAGGTGGTAGATCAAATCTTCCTGGAAACCATTTCCAACTGTATTAAGCACAAGTTGGCCACTGGGATTAGTCTGCATAGATTTATGAAGGAGAAATGGCTGACCACACCTATGATGAGATGACTGGCTCCGTGGGCAAGGGGAGAGAACTGGATGTTGTTTATCTTGACTTAACCAAGATTTCTGACACCATCTCCCACGACATCCATAACAAATTCTTCTTTCTTCTCTAATTTAATTTCTTCTCCCTCTCTCAAAGAAACATATAGTGATGTGCTGAGGTATTATCTACAAATGATGGAAATTATTTCCGATCAAGGTGATTTTGCCTATTTTGTTCAGATTAGTCCTTGCTCTCAAAACTGAATATTAATTTATGAACATATTCATACTGGAAATTGACACATATGACTGATAGGCTATGTATTTGTTTTGTCCATCACTTCAGTGTGACTTTTAGCTCATATTTATATTTGCTGTTAGCACGTGGAACAGAAGATGTGAGAATTAGGATGGCATAATAAAGTTGACAACGTAAAGATAACCAAGAAAACAAGTATTTTTCAACAGACATTAGCATCCTATGAGATTGCCAATAAAACCCAAAGTCAAATCAACACTAACATATCATTAATGATACTGAAACAACAATAGGACAGCAGCAGTGTTTTAAGAAATACCCCAGTTTGGTTGTTTGTTTGTTTGTTTGTTTGTTTTTTTAATGAATATCTGTCTAATATGCCTTTATCTGTAAAAGTAAAATCTGCATTAATTTTGATAATTAAGGAAGAGTCTTTTATGTTCAAACACTACAGTTCTTTGTTTTGTATCATAAAAGCTGGCTTGTTCTCTTACCACAGATGTTGTGTTCATATAATTATCCCACAAGCCACATTATGCAGACGACTTTGTTACACTTAACACTCTGACTGAACCATGCTCATCTCAGAAAACCTCAAAAGAAACACTTCTTTTCATTTGGAAACTTCTGAAAGTGACATTATAATCAATGGAGTGAAAAATATGGAGGAAGCACAGAAAATTGGAAAGTTTTAAGAGGTTGGTACTTTTGAGATAGAAGAAAATAGTTTAGCTCTCCTGACCTTTATCTTAAAAGTTATAAGGAGATCAGCAGTGTGGAAAAGCAGAGAATGCAACCAGAGATCTGTTTAGGTGACAGACAAGAGAGAGAAGCAGTAATTGGAATCAGTTATAGACCTTGAAACAGAGGAAAGATTCTACAGAACAGCATGATTATTGATGCAAAAACACACCAGTATTTGTCCTTGGGTTCGTGAACAGGTGTCCAAGGTATTTCCACTTGTTTCCCCCAAAATAGATCAGTCATCTATACAATTAAGTGTTCAGTTGGAGAAGAAGATATGGCACAATGCAGGAGAGTCAGGAATCTTTATTCTAGGTAATATCAAATTTCGATTTAAAATTGAAGATGAAAATTGAAACTGAAGTTTCAAATATCAAACATCAAATTTCTCTGCTCTTAGAAAGGAGTGGAATACAGTTAAAGGAATATAGTGACATTCTAGCTTCCATCCATGTCATTTTTCAAGAGTTTATATAATTCATATAAATTATCATCAATCATTTATATACTCTATAGAACTGTTAAAAAGCAACGCACTTCTACTTTTTACTTTTAGGGCCAGGAAAAGAAAAATGAACAGCAACAATGACTGGAGGGAACCCAAGGATAGGAATGGGACATCCAATGCTTCAAATATGTCTCATTTTAATTGTCTTGCTATAGCTCAGACTTTCTGTCTTATTAAGTCAGAGAGGAAAATGCATACAATTAGTTAGTGCTTAACTTAACCTAATGACCAAATCCAACGGAAACAAAGAAATTTTCCCTTGGAGTACAGAACCACCACCTATTGTCTAGCTGTTCATGCTTTGGTTAAAGGAAAGGAAAAAATGCATTTTGGTGATTTTGAAGAGCAAACCAGCCTTTAACTTTTTTGTGTTACAGCCTACTATTGCAGGACAAAAACTATAGCAAATGTAATTTGAACAACACCATACCTTGGACTGGATTTTCTATAGGGTCTTCTGAATAATAGGGTTAATTTGTAACAAGTATTAATCAAATACAGCTCAGCACTAACACAAATTCTATGATTCTATGAAATTCCTCTTGGAAAACTTGATAAGATTCAATATATACAACAGGGTGATTTAAATACAAATAAAGTGATGTTTAAAACTGTTTCAACCCTTCTGGTGGAGATCAGTATTCACCTAAATTTACCTTGGCTGTTGTTGAAGCCTTTCAGGAATGCTTAATACCCCAGGCAACCAGCACAGCATAACTGCTGACAGCATTGCCACTTTTAGAACAAGTTTTATAAAAAGGCATGCCTGCTAATACTTTCAGTACCCGATGTACCCAATGAAATGCAAATACCATGGTTTCTGGTCTCCTCTGTCTGTCAGCCATGACCTTTAAAGGTAACATTTAAGTCAGCAATGTTTTTTCAATAAAATTATCAATATTATCTTACATTATCCTAAATGATCAAGAACTGTTGCTTCTCTTAATTCACAGAAGTGTAGCTTGGCACACAGAAACATTACAAAAGCCAATGTAGGAAAGAATAAATGTTTAAAGTGGGATCCAAAGCCTACTGAAGTCATCAGAAGTATCTGGAAATATTTTTAATTGTGTGCCAAATTTGCATATAACTGAACTACTATTTTGTGGCAAATTTTATATCTGTAAAGGTAAACCACAAAATTTATCTAGTCACACGTGCATCTATACATAGCCAATAGGTGCTCGTGATAATCACACTTGCAAGTAGTTCTACAGTGACTTTTCACAAGCACCTTTGAAAAGTAATCTATAAATGACTGAACAAAGGACAAACAGAAAAATTTAAAGACATAATCAGGTCTGGAGAAGTGAGCTTCTTTTTCCCCATTTTATCTATTGACGTCTCTGTTCAATGAATTTGTCAAGGCATAGATACTAGAAACTCAGTTGACAAACTCTGCAAACTTTTCTTCTTTCAATAAAGCACATTTCCTAATAATCCAAGTTTATGTGTAAATCCCATCACATTTTCCTACACACCACACCATCAGAACAGTGTCCATACTCACTCCTTACTGTGTACATAATTCTGCCATATCTTAAATCTCAAAGTGATGGTATACGAGCAAGTACGGCTCTGTATTTTCCACAGTCTGAGTATTTTCTGTTTTAACGGATCAGGTATCTCAGCCATTTTCTTGGCATGACTTCTGAATTTAATATATTCTTCCAAATAGTTATCTTCTTATTTATTGTATTTTGAAATTTTTGAAGTATCTTTATGGGGGTAAGAAGGGATATTATTATTGTCTATAAATACATCATCAGAAGCACAAACTCTGGGACAAAAAAAAAAACCTACTTAAGATAAAGGACGTATTTTGGCACAGGAACAAAGGGTTCTCTGGGGTGAATAAATGTATGCTTGAATCTAGAGGTTTAATTCTACTTGAGGAGTGAGTTCTGGAACAGCTTTTTAAGTAACACAAGGGAGAAAATGTGTAATTGGTGTTAAAAATGGAGCTTCTATCAGTGTGTGAAAGAGATTGGGTAGTGTGGCTGTACACAATAGCAGGAAACTGGTCTCAGTGAGCCAATTGTCCCCTTCCTAGTTTATTTTCCTACTCATTTTGACAATAAAATTAGTCAAAAAAACCTTATTCACTAAAGTACTAACATTGCAAAACTTAGAAAGCTCTTCATAATGGGTGACATTCATATTACCTTTTAATCCAGTAAAAACTGCCTTTTTACACAGAATATCTTCTCATAGTAAAAAAATCACCTTCTGGCATTTTCCATCCCAACTGACACCTGTAGAACCAAGATGAAAATTATTTTCCCTTAGTGTATTAAAAGTGTATTAAAATTTAGACGAAATGTGTATTAAAACCCAAACACATACATCACTGAAGACAAGAATTTGAGAGGAGGAAAAAAATACTCATTTGATTTAAACATTTTGTGCTCAGCATCTTCCTTAAATGCAAAAATAATTGTTTCATATTACCAGGTGGTGTTGGGCTATGGACATGCCACTGCAAACTGCCTGGGGAACAACCTGGGGCAGAACTTCAAATGAAATTTTCTTATGAGCCTTGTGTTTCAACAGCATACTCATTTCACTTGATTGATCTGACTAATTTAATTTTGGGCAAGTCCTTCTCCCAGTGAGAATCTGACATATATCTTTATCTCTGTCCAGGAATTTTAAGCGGAAAAAAGTAACTGACACTTTGTATCTTACTCTTCCTTTCAAACCCTTTAACCTATCTACTACCTCCTCTTCAGGAATGCACTGCCTGGAAATTTGCAAAATACATGACCTTTTCCTTCCAACTGCATACATCACCACTGGTTGCTTTAAGATCTCTTTGGTTTTTATACTGTGCTGTTTGATATGAGAAACCTTTGAAGATGGTCTACCCAAAGCTTATTATTCATTGCTCATGTGGTCCAATTTTTTGGAAGCATGTCTTAAGGAAAGGATTACGACCAAGATAGAAATGCCTACACAATCCTGTTGTTTACAGCTGCAGTTTCCTCACACACGTTGCTGAAATTTGGCAGTGCTGTGATCATCACTAAATACTGCAACCTTGCAAGTCATTCTGTTAATTGACAGGACCAATGCTCCTGTTGAAGCCTTTCTGTGCTACTACACTTTGCATTGTTGAGTGTAATAAACAAATCAAGGAGAAGATGTACATTTGATCTGTGAGGTATTTTAAGTCAATATAAGCCTTCAAGCAGAGGAGTTAATTCAACACTTGCAAACAGTCAATCAGGCAGGACTTCATTAGCTGAGGTCAGGGCAAGAACCACTACATGGTTTCTAGGATGTTTTTGCTTTCTTTCTCTTTGCAACAAACAGAATGCCACTGATAGGAAGAAAAAAAAATAGGTGATGGCAAGAGAAGTTGCACAGAATGGAGAATCTTGAGAGAGCATCTGGGAGGCTCTTTGAAAAGTAACGGTTACTGAAAATTGTTGATTTGATTGTCCAGTATTCCCTGCCTTAAAACTAAGTTGTCTTTTGCTTGTGGATTTTGCAATACTGAGGTACTCAATACACTGCCTTTGTCTATTATGCTAGAGAACACACTGGCTTTACTTAAATCTCTGATTGCTTCCACCTATTATCCTCCACTGGAGCAATTAATTAGCTGCTGTGAACTTCACTTACAAATGCTTACAGTTTGTTTCAAGCTGCTCTTAAGGAAGCAATATTTTGTGGTCAGGAATTTGATGTCACTAGAGATTCTCCTCATTTTATCTTTCCTTGATTTGTTTTTCAACTAAATTAGCTGAAACTTAGTCGGCATATTCACATGGAAGGACATGAGCGTGTATGAGACTTCTTCCTGTGTGAGTCTAAGAGCTATGAGGAGCTGTATGACAGCTGATTTTACAATAGATAGAGTTTAATACCAAACACAGTGTCTGTAGATCAGTAATCTGACGAAGAAAGCATATATTTCTTGATCATTTGAGAATAGTGGAGAAGTAACTTTTTATTGGTATGCAGCAGTTAAGCAAGACCAAACACAGAATAGCAAAGCAAATTCACCCTTCTGATATCTATCTTCCTGGTCCCTGACTGACTAGGTCCCAAGCTCTGAAGTTCAGTCAACATTATATTTTATATGAGAAAAATGTTACCTACCTCACCAGGCCATACTTCCTTCCAACATATTCATGCCTTCAGAGACCGGAGGGGTTGAAAGATACAGGTGAAACCCAGCATAATCTCATACACTTGAGTCTCAGAGCATGGGCACATGCCTGGCAGAAGAGAATTCTTGTGCTTTTCTAAATTCTGACTTCCAAAGTAATTTTCTGAAACTGAGGAGGTAATATGGCCACTATTAGTCCAGATGGGTTATAAAACTGATGTCTTTATTTGCAGTTGCTCTAGGTTGTGTTACTTCTGTAGGGACAAAAGTGGCTTCTTTCTTCGGGCTGTTATGCAGAAGGCTCTGTGGTGCCTACTAGAGCAGCAGTTCCTGGAAGCAGCTGTGTTTGGGAGACAGATGTTTCCAGACCAGTGATGCAAAGAAGGAGACAGGATTGGAAAGACCTAGCCAGCTGGGAGCCTTCTGTAGAAAAAAGGCCCTCCAGATTGTGGAGGAGAGGAGGGCACACACGTCATCCCAAGGTGGCAGAAGTGGTGTGGCGATTTGCACCGTCTGGTAGAGTCTCTGAATTGGCCTGAAAGAAGACCTGGCAGAAAAAGCCATTTTAATTTAAATTTAAAGGTCCTTTTGGAGATGCTCATTTCAGGGAAAACGACTGCCTGGGCAGCCAGGACCAAGGATTCAATATGACCTAAGGTCCCACCACAGTGCCTTTGAAGAAATACAGTCTGCACGACTGCAGCCTTCTCTGTAGCATGAGATGGCATTCAAGTCATAAGCCTACAAGCAGGATCCCAGAAACACAATAATCTTGCTGCTTACACTTTCACCTGTCCTTCCTCATTCAAAGAACTTGACCAACATTCCCTAAGGCATCTGGGAGTTCAGCTCTGTACAGGTAAGCATTATCAGCATCCACAGCTTGCTTATTCAGTGTATCAGGCATGTGTATAAATGTAGTCAAGGACCATTTCTACACCAGCACGGAGTTAATTCATCTAGAGAAACAACGCAACAGCCACCCAGGCTATGAAGCAATAGCACAGCAGGCGACTGGAGAATGGATAGAGAGCAGCCC
>NW_010224833.1:0-13391 GCF_000690775.1 Eurypyga helias
TTCTACCTTCACGGGCTGCCTTGGGGGCTAATCGCGGTGTCGGCCGGGTGGAGGGCTCTCTGCTCCCACGGCTGAGGGGGCCGGGCTGGTAAGGTGATGGCAGAGCTTCCCCTCGTCCCCGCGAGCCCGTTGGGCAGCCCCAGGTGAGGGCCGCAGGGCTCCCGAGCGGCCTGCACGGGCGGGCGGGATGAGCAGTGCTGCGGTAGGAGCTGCCTTGTCGTTGATTCCCAACAAATTGTAAGGGGCAGCTGATCTTGGCTCCATTGTTACTAGACCAGTTTCCATTCCTGCGTGAGCCTTACGCTGTCACAGAAAATGTTCATGTGGGTGCCATCAAGCTTTAGTATTTTCTTACCTAAAACTGTCTTCTGGTTCACAACAACTTCATAAGTATGGGCCTTGCTGCTGAGACCCAGTGCTCTAGCAAATGAGTTTCCAAATATTGTAGCAGCTGTAGCGAGTAACTTAATAGGTACTGTGAATAGCATAATTACACTCTTTGTTACCATCCTAAAATACAGCTGGGAATACGATCAGAAAGTGATGGCATCAGCACCAAGACAGGATAAATTTGCATATTTCAGCTGTAAGAGTTTGGTGCTTCTGAGCACCAGTGGTGGCCCCACAGTGCAATTCACAGCTGGCAGCATCAGGTCTGCTCGCTGGAATTAGCCATCTCATCTCTCCTTTGCCAGGTCAGGTACTTTGGTCAAATTGAGGCCACTGGGCTCTGTCTCTGAAGAAGCAACATTAAAGAAAGCTGGGGGGAGTCTCTTTTTACAAGGGCCTGTAGTGATAAGACAAGGGGTAATGGGTTTAAATTGAATGTGGGGAGATTTAGATGCGATACCAGGAGGAAGTTCTTCATGGAGAGGTTGGTGAGGCACTGAAACAGGTTGCCCAGAGAAGCTGTGGATGCCCCATCCCTGGAAGTGTTCAAGGCCAGGCTGGATGAGGCTTTGAGCAACCTGGTCTAGTGGAAGGTGTCCCTGCCCATGGCAGGGGGTTGGAACTAGATGGGCTTTGAGGTCCTTTCCAACCCAAACGATAGATGTAACCCACCTTGTTCCTGTAAGGAGACCAGCAGCATCCATGTAACACCCTGGCTGAAAGAATCAACCCTCGTTTATTATTTGCTGTGTTGATGTTGACTTAATTAGATGTTGGATTAAATTCTCTAAGAAGAAAGAGGATCTTTGTTTCTCTGTCCTTTTTTGAATGGTGTGTCCACAACTGTGGTTGCCAAACAATTCATCAGCATCTCCCAGGCTGAGGAACAGAAGCCTTGGTGCTGGTGCAGAGGAAAATGTTGGAGTTGGCTCACTGGAGGAAGTTGATGCTCTTCAGCTGATGGGAAATTGCCTTCATACAGACAAGGTCAGTGCCTTGACACTGGTTACTGTCTCTCACCCATCCCTGTGGAAGTGGTACCCCCTGTGCTGATGCCAGTGGTGGCAACACCAGGAAGGCAGCTCACCGGGCAGGGCAGCAGGTGACTGCAGTGCTACCCCTGCAACCTGAGTGTGCTCAGCTTGGCTCCTTGCCTATCCTTTGGAACAGAACTCGGAGCTTGCCACTGCCAGTGGCGGGAAGGCTTTAGGCTCAGCTTCTTTCCCCTACAGCTACATCGACTGGGCTTTCTGAAGTGGTCCGTACTGTTAGTCTAAGCAGGGGCTTCTAAAGGCATCTCTTGCCTATGCGTGATCGATCCTGTGCAGGAGAAGGGACAATGCTTCTGAGGCATCCATTCCCACATCCCAGGCTCACAGCCTTCTTTGAGAGACCTAGTGGGGGTCGTGGGTAGAAAAACAATAAGAAACTCGTCCTCTTTCAGGAAAGTATGTGCAGCTATGCAAAATATTTGTAATCCTGACAGGCCAGGAAGTGAGCTTCAACACCAGACCTGTAATCGTCCAGGCTGCCTAATTGCTAGCTTGCTCCCTTGCTGTGTTTTGCAACTGCTTTTAATTAATCCTCTTCATGACAGTGTCGAGGGGTATTATTTCAATGACAGTTCACTCCAAACACAGGGAGTGTTTGCTTTCAAGAGAGCAGTGTGGATATAGGGAACCCTCCATTCAAGACAGGACTCCAGTAATAAAATGTCACTACGAGGGTGGTGAAGCACTGGCACATCCTGCCCACAGAGGTCTGTGAAATCTCCTTCCACGAAGACACTCACAGCAAGATCTTCAGTACTGATCCAACTTTGAAGTTAGACCTCCTTTGAGCGGATGGTTGGGCTAGCTGACCTCTTGCAGCTCCTTCCAACCAACATTTTTCCATGTTTCATCAGACTTTGAACCCTCAAGTACCCTCAGATGCTCTCAGCTCTGCATCACGGGGCCGGCGATACAAAATGGAAATGTTCACAAAATGTTCATGTTCATGTTCACAAAATAGAAACCACTGCCTTGGTGAACTATAGCACAGCGTTCACCGTCAGGACCTTGGAAACAGAAATAAATCCACCCTGTGTTAGGGTACAGAGGGCCGTCCCGGAGTCGAGTGGAGAGCGGTGGCTGCACAGCACAAGCAAGGCCACTGTGTTGTGGGTGGACGTAACCCCACGCAACGCGTCTCTGAGCCAGGACTTGCCGTTTAGCCTCAGGGTTAGGGACCCTTCCCCACTCTTTGAGCGGTAAGGCTGAAGGAGAATATGCACAGCCAGTGTAATGTGAAAAACGCAGAACAAGAAGTGAATTACAAATTAAAGGAAGCATTGCTGGGTATGGTCTACAGAATCCATGGCATGGCCCAAAATCCCCACAGGGCTACCATGCTAGTTACGTAAACGCTTTTTGGGGGACATTTAAGAAAGGCAATATGCCTCCTTCAAATCCAGGTAATAAGGAAGCATTTACATACAGTCACAGGTAAAAGCACAGGGGACTGAGAGAGCCTACTTGCTTTCCCACCCTTCTCCAGCCCTCAATTAAGAGCGTTGATACAAGGTTTAATACCATAGCCTTTATTGATGACACTGGAAAGCAGATGTTTGAAAGCAACTCATTTTTCATAAACAGGAAAGAAAATTTTACTTCCTATGATGTAATTACACAAAATCTGTTTAAGCCACTGATATTAAAAAAAAATAAAAAAAATATTTGTGTACTATGTAATGCAGTACCATCGAGAAGTCCTACATAACTCTATTTTCTATAGGAAAGGGAAAAATAAAACAGATTTGCATGGAGAGAAGTCAATAGTATAAACCAAGTAAATGTATGTTATAAGGAATTCTGACAATTTCTTAGCTCAGTTCTTGAGGATGGCTAAAGAAACAGATCCTAGCAGGATCAAACCCTGTATATTTACACTCATAGGTGTAAAAGTAATATTGCCAGTTAATTGAAATACACATTTTCAGTATTATTCTGAAAATTAATGAGGTCTAGAAGCTCTATTTTAAGCTCAGGTGTTCACATTTGAAATAAAGTACTTCTCGCCTCCTGTATAATTAAGGCAAAGTCTGTTATCTTTTGAAAATACCTTGAATATAGTTTCTGCATAAAAATAGGAAATAAAAAATAAAACTATATATATATTTAATGGAACACTGTTATGTATGGTCCAGCTGAATAAGGCACAAAAAGTAAATAGAATGCAAAAGCATATATAAAAGTTATTGTGTTATTTTTAGTGGAATATAGCAAAATTCAAGTAGTTCCGAGTATGCTCTTGTCTTGCAATAGGAATATATATTTTATATAGGTATTTCATGCTAAGCCTGATGTAGAAAGTTTCATCATGTAAGCACAATCTATCAGAAGTAGGTGATTTGTACAGTGACCGTTGTTTAGAAACCTGATACTTTTCAAACCATCTGAAACAAGGCTCCTTCAATGAGATGACTTGGCCTGAAATCCAAGTGTGAGAATTTTTCCACAAGGCAAAGTATGTGGGTTTCTCGCTCGAGTCACTTGGCTTGGGCCAGTTTGGTGCGCGTGCTTTATCGGAAGGGTAATACTCCCATTAATGACAACACATGTCCCTAATGCTGGACACGTTCGCATGGTTTGTTTTCGCAGGTATTCACAAGCAAATTTTCCCTCTCTAGATTTTCAGAGAGATTACAGTGTGCAGAATGGGCCACTTGCATCAGTTCAACTGCACGATCAGGGTCAGAAACCTTTCAGGTGCGCTGAAATTAAGGGGTTTTTTTGTTACTTACAGAATAAATTTGATTTAATTTAGTCTGTAAGTATGGTCTGTCTATCAACAAATAAGCATACATGTACATGTATAGAGAACAGCAAATCTTAAGATACTTTGATTTTAAAAAGCCATACATCATGATTTGTTGTCTGACTGCAGCCTCAAAGCAGCCCCCCTGCCCCCAAGTAATATGTAGGCGACTTTCACAAAGGAAGGGGAGAGCAGATGAAGTCTTTACTTCCTTCCCAAAGTTTCAGCTAGTTTCTTCAGTCTTTTCTTCAGCTCTAGAGGAAACTTCTCATAACACTTTTTGCAGACAGGCTTCATATCAAACTCGACAAATTTATTCCTAGAACGACAAAGCAAAAACCAGGCAAAGTTTTAGCAGCAGGGATAGTGAAAAGAAAAAAAAAAAACCACCAAACTATCCTAATAAATGTGCGCAGGCAAAAAAATCACAGCTGCAATTTATAGATGTATATGAGGTTCTTTCACAAGCTTATACTCTGCAGGCAGTAGTAATTACAGTACTCTTGACTGAGTTTAAACCCAAATGTCCATCTTAATTAACTGTGTCATTTAAAAAGCCCTTCAAACCTAACTGCAGAGCTAGACAGACTAATCCTAAGGTAAGGGAGTAGCAAATTAGCATTTCAAGTTGCTGTTTCGTGAAAAATATTCTGGTTTCGATTGCCCTCCATTCATGCAAAAGCTTAAAATAAAAGCATCCTTAGCACTGACCAAAGAAGAAAGGAGCAGAGGTGGTGGTGAGAAGGAAAAAAAAGTTTACAGACAGATTGGCTTTTTCTTTTTCTGCTTCTCTTTATCCTTTGCTTCACGTTCCCGTTTGGCAAGTCGTCGCTTAAATTCATCTGGCATTTTCTCGTAACAGTGTTTGCAGACAGGTTTTAGATCAATTTCAACAAATTTATCCCTTTAGAGTAAAACACAGAGAAAATAGAGGACAGAAAAAGAGAAGCGTTAAGAAGACTAAGTGAAGGAAGGCCTGAACAGACAGCTGAAAGAGATTTACATCTGTAAAGGGGAAAAAAAAGGAAGAAGGATGCACGTATTTTCTCAATACTGCTTATGTGTTTTTCCTATTGTAACAGTTACCCTACGGCAACATCTGCTCTTTGAAGATAACCACTGATATGCTGGGAAGGCATCACACTTAGGGATGAACTTACTTGAGTGTTAACTTAGTGTTGCAAGTTGAACAAGCGAAACAGTTGACACACCACGCCTTATTGAGAGCAGACACAACTAGGGCGGTGGGAAAAAAAAAGAAATCATTAGCATTACAGAAAAAATCCACCATATTATAAAAAATTTAAGCTCGCACATGAAGAACAGTCACTTGAGTCTTCTATCAAGTATTAAGGACCGCAACAATAATGTGGCAAGACTAGGAAGGCACACCTGAGCATAGCGGGGCTGTGACGGACTGATTGAGCTGTCTCTGGGGGTACACACAACCCTACTTTCACCAGCAAGACAAGTTTAACCTATTTCTGCCTCCTGTTGCCTGCTTCTACCTCACCTCATAGCGTGCTGACCTCAAGCAACTGTTTCAGGAGGCCATGTTTCCAACTTACTCTGGAGACTTTTTCAGCTGAAAAGCAACCCAGCAGGAAGGTGTTTCATATTTTCACTCGGTTTCATTGCAGTGCCAATCAACAGTACCATTTGCCTGGCCAAAGAAAATGATTTACCAGGACACTCCTGGTAAACCAGCAGTACCAAGTTGAGAAAAAATTTATGGACACGTGGGATAAACTACTTGATTGAGACAATCTTGGTTATATATTCTTTGCTTTGAAGAGAAAGTAACTATCTTCTCTTTGTTGTGTATCTCAATCTATTTTCTGTTCTTCCTCTCTATCCACCTTTCCACTTCTCCTGCCAAAATTTGCCTCTCTTCATCTAAGTTAGAAGATGCAGGACGATGGTTTTCTTCCTTAAATACAGTGTTTTGTCAGCAATGGACAGAGCCAGAGTGGTGTTGTGCAGTGCTTTTTTTTCCTTCGCTACAGGGCAAGCACATCCTCAAAAAGCATTCCACTGCTTGCCAAAGTAATAGTAGTCAGGTGAAAGTCTTCATTCCCAAGCACCCTCTGGAATACAGAGACACCCCTCCTGAAAAGCCGCTGCCACAGAAGTTTGTTTCACCAGAGGGAGACACAGAGAGAACAATACTGGATACTCATAATTTGTGACAGCGGTGTCAAATTTGTATGCAGAAATGAGCGAAGGCATGTAAAATAGTTGAAGAGGTACACTTAAATAAAGAAATCACTGCACTGCACTGTATCCTGTTCAGTTCAGAGACTGAAACATACAACACGGGTGTCGGAATATATGGTGAAAGGTTAGAAACATACAGAGATGTAGCTATCAGACAAGACTGAATTAATTCGTTCACCTCAAGTTCCAGTTCTACTCATTCTAGTAGGATTTTACTGAAAAGGAGGACGCTCTTTCCTCCAAAGCGGTTTGGACTGTCATTCTGCCGGTATAGTCCAGTCCAGATAATGCGGAGAAAGCACCTCTCTGGAATGTAGGTCTCACCCTAGGGTTACATGGCTATGAACTAGTTTATGTCTCTTTTTACAGGCTTGAGGCTTCCTCCTGCTTTGCTAATGGCTTCAGCTTAGGTGAGGCTAACACTGACATCATAGTGTTTACTCTGGGCAGGGGTAAATGGGCATATCATGTTGCATTATTTCAGGTAAAGTAACTTGCTTTTGGCATTTTATCATAGCTGATTGTCCAAAAAATCCCTTCTTCCCTCCCCCAAAAATCAACAAAACCAAACAACAACAATGAACAACAAACAAACAAACAAAAAATACCCCCTTAAACCACTTGCTTCTAGTTCTGCCTTTACAGGACACATCTTTCCAAGTATGATCTTTCCTGGTTTTATTATCATCAGCCTAGATTTTCCAAAGACAGGGGGCTGCGATGGATTGGTAAATATCTCTAGGAACCAAACTGACAGTATGGGAACTAAGCACTTCAAAAAAAAAATCCTGTAAAGTGCCCACCCATATCTTTCAATATCTCATACTCTTTCAGATTTGGTTCACGACCCCTGAATTTATTTCAGGAGGTGCCTGGGTGGTCATTCTCACCCTTGCCATGTGTTCTTTTTTGAAGTCGAGGGGGCAGGAAGCCACTTCTGAGCATCTCCCGGCATCCCTGGCCTTTGCATGCCACTAAGGGGTTTCCAGTTGGCCACGCATCTCTTCAGTCACCGAGTGGTTCTCTACCACCACGAAGTGCTCACTGTAAGGTTTTCTTACCATCTGGTCTCTGACTAATCAGCTCTAACCTAATTTCTGATCAAAAGAATGGCTGATTTTGTTTTAAGGAGAACAATCAAGCATTCGACAAGGCTGCTTTCCCCTTCCTTACACTTTTAATGAGAACTTCCATCAGAAAGGAAGATTAAGGGAATAGAAGAGTGCTTACCATCTCCTTCAATCACACGGTTGCAATGGAAGCAAACATCGCCGAATAGCTGAAGACAAAAGGGGAGTAATGAATTTTTAATTTAATGGTTCAGTGAAGGGTAACTTCTCCAACCAACACAATAACTGTATTCCAGCAGATGAGCACAGTAGCTTTCCTATTTATTTCAGTAAAATAGAGAATGCTGGCAAGTCTGGTTTGGTTTTCCAAGTACATTTCGCATCATCTCATCAAAAAAGTCTTTACAGTATTAAAGATGAAAACATTTGTTTACATCTGTTTGATCCTCTGTAGATACGATTCTGTTTTAACCCTTCTCTAGTCCTGAAGGCTTGCCATACAGCAGTGCGTGTCCCGTACACATCATTACCAATCAGCCAATTTGATGTTTGGACTTAGATGCATGACTAGAACAGCATATTGCTGTTTCTGGCAAAAACTGTAAGGAAATGTTATTTTTATTTTTTAAAAAAGGAAAATTTAGGCCAAAAATTATTCATTCCATTTCCAGGTTTAACATTTGTCCACCAAATAGTAATTAAGAAGTGCCCAAGAATCGATGTCGCTCTTCTCACTGTAGTAGTTAACCCAGTACAAGACATCCACGCTGCATACAACTCTGGCCTGGTGTATGTACTCGCCCCATCATGGCCGCAAGACTATTGCTACCAGTGTCACGGCATTTATTGTCTACGATCCTCTACGACTGCCAGCAACATTTTAGCCATCTGCCCTTCATCGCTGACAAATTAAGAATCCATCTGTAATTAGCGGAGGCCGTACAACTCCCAGGTGTAAGCCCTACCCTTGTATTTACACAGGCGAAGAGGCGGACGTGACACAAGGCAGGCGGCTTCCAAATGGAAACGGTCTGTGCATCGTGGTGCTGGGCTACACAACCCCGGGAGTCTGGAGAGAGACGGCGCCCCTGGATGTGGCTCCTGTACACATGGAAGTGGTCGCTAGGCGGTGTCCTCTGACAAATCCTGTCTTCAGCAACCTAAACCACGCGCTGGGTGAGGCAGTGCATGTTAATGCAGTCACCTCGGAGTAGCAGCTGTGGGGAAAACCACGCGACTCACCAGGGCCTCCTCTCAAACCGCACCTACTGAGTGGCAAATCTTTAGCTTCTTGGGAAAGACTGGGTGTCATTAGCAGCTCTGATCTCACAGACGTGTAAAAGCTCATCACCACTCTACTGAAGTACCACTAAGTTTGAAGAACTCGATACTGATTGTTCTGGCAAGCCTTTGTGAAACACCTGCCCTTTTCTTCCTCAATACCAGACCGACGTATAGAGAAACCCACAGAAATTAATTGCAACGGAACATCTGCTAATGGGCACTACGCCCGCAGGTGCCTATAAGAACACAGAAGACTGTCCATAGTTTTCCATCTCTACCTAATAGAACCAATTAATGAGTTTACCAATTAACACAGTTTTTAAAAATATGCAACCTTACCTGATTGTAGTGGGTTTCGCAATACGCCAAGCCTTTTCTCTCGTAATGACGATGGCCCAGGAACGGCTTTTCACATTTTGCACAAACAAAATGCTACAAAGAAAATGACATAAGTTTTTTTTTATTATTTGGAAGAAATGTGTTTTTTTCTGGAAAGCAAACCAACCAAGCCCAGTACTGAACACGACTGAAGTCTACTAAGCTAGTTGTGCCACCCTGAAAATAAGAATTAAAAGGATGTACACTTTAGACTACTGAAATCAATGTGCCTTTTAATGTAGTCAACATTTCAATCCCAAAGTTACCCCAAAAAAATAAAGCAAAGGGTTTCTCATATGTTATCAGTGAACAAAATGAAGAGATTTTAAATGATTTGCACCACCATTACACTCTCGCAAGGAAAGCATTAGCTGGAGGAGATTTTCAAAACAACAAAAGGAATAGACTGTTTATCTTCCTAATTTAAACGGAAGATGTGGAACTAAACCTTGTACACGGCCTTGAAATACGAACCCGCACATGAAGTGCTTCAGAGGTATTTACATGACAGGTGACTGTGGGAGACATAAGGGTGTTACGACGCTCCGTAACATTACGGTTGGTGGAGCATTTTACTGCCTTTCCACACGTACTGCTTGGCACCCTGACATTTTCTTCTGTAAGGACCTCACAGTGCTTCCTCTGATTACTGATTTTAGTTTCACAGTCAAAGCTCTCTGTAAGGTAGAAAATTATTCCTGTTTCCCGGTGGAAGATCAGCCACAAGGAGGTTGAAGATGGGGTTAGGAGAAGGCATTGAAACCCACCAGCAAAATCCCAGCTCAGCACGTTATGTTTATGTTTGTCAAAGACAGTGTGTACGGTCTGAGGTTTACCTCCACATGCCATTGTTTGCCCATCGCATTCACCACACGGCCCTCAATCGGCCTTCTACACGCCCCACAGATGGGGACACCCATTTTGTCATGGCAGGGTAAGCAGTACAGTTCTCCCTTCAACTCCCGAGCATCAGCAGTGAGTTCCTTCCTGTTCAAAAGTTAACGAATTGAGAGCATGAGTAAAGGCACTGAACAATGCCAACTCTTGAGAGTGTCTGAAAAGAAAAACACAATTTTTAGCACCTCTTTTAGAAACTGTGTTTGTGCTACAGAAATGCAGCAGCATCGGACATGCCGTAGTTCACAAGACTGAGCCCACAATAAGCCGAGAACAGGCTGCTAAGGGAGACACACGAAGTCTGCAAACAGCTACCCAGCTACTGTCACTCTGCATTCCGATTATCTCGCACAAATATGCATGTGCAAGCTGCAGACATGTTTGGTTTATATTCTGGCACTCTTATCACCTCTTTATTTTACATTTGCATAACTGTAACTGAAAGTAAAATGTAGTTCTCCAAATCTGGGTACATTTTCCCTGTTGTATCCGACTTCAGACAAAGAAAACTACAGACCCACATGAGCTCGCTATGTTTATACATTGCTAATTGCAGAATCTCATGTACTCTACTCATTAATAATTTGCATGGTTAGGACACTGAGGACAGCTAAACTTTAAATGTGACCATACTCGCTAAAGCTCTCAACTGACACAACACCACGCTGTTATTCAAATCATCCTTTGCTATGGCTCTGAAACGACAGCTTCCTTTGCACCAGAAATAACTATTTTGTGCTGTATCTTACAATGCCCCCTGTTCCCTGCATCAGTGCAGGATGTAGGAATGTGCAGCTTCATGTACTGCAGCTGCAGAAGCTGATAAAGTGCGATGGGAGAAAGGCAGTAAGAAAAAGATAGGCCTTAAAAGGAGAAAACAAAGTTGGCATGCCACTCAGCTAAAAAGAAGTAACATAGGTGAGGCAGTAACTCAAGCAGCCAAAGAGGACCGCTTTTATTCCTCTCACAGCAGAGTAACAAGCTGTCACCTCACTGCTACACAAACCATTATCTGTGTCCACGCTTTGTATTTTGTAAGGTACCACTTTGTCCCGCAGAGTCCAGCCTTTCTCGACTCCCTAACAGGCCAGCTGATGTTTGACCTCAAGGCCCAACTCCACCACCCCAAAAGCAGCAATGCACATCTGGCAGCAAGGCACCCAAACCTCACCACTCCTGCCAGTTGTACAGGACAGATTTTCACTTTAAGATGTCAATCAGTGAAGCAAATAAACTCAGTGTTTTACTGTTTTCCTCTGCAGTGCTCAAGTTACCCGCAGTTGGCACAGTTGAAGTGATCAGGATGATAAGGATCATTTTTGAATATGAGAGGCTGTTCATCAATAATGGCATGGCACTTCTGGCAAATGTACTTTCCCAGGCCTCTGGCTTTTTCCCTGTTATGGCAAGGACGGCAGAGATGTCTGAAACAGCATAAAAAGAGAGGTCAGTACTGGTACCGCGTACTACAGTGCAAAATATAAACCAAAAAATCTATTAGAACTTCAGTTCAATCAGCCCTTTCTGGAGGGAAATTAGTTTTTAAAACGATCTCCTTACTAGGCAAACCAAATTCAGAAGAGGCAGGGTGATCATTTTATTGCCTGTCACCACAGGTGACAGCTCATTTGACTTCAAGCTGTGTTGAAACACAGAAAGCAAAGTTTCACAGAATCACAAAACAGTTTGGGTTGGAAGGGACCTTAAAGACCACCTAGTTCCAACCCCCCTGCCATGGGCAGGGACACCTTCCACTAGGTCAGGCTGCAAGTTTGCTATAGTTTTTCATTGCTGAATCTTTTACTCTCAAAATCTTAAAAATTTAGATTGTTAGCTGGATGAGCACACAGGTCCTAATCCTGTAGATAAGTATCGTATTATACATATGAAGCCAATGGCCATAGAATCCGCTTGTAAAACAAGCAGGTAAGAATACCCTACTCTCTGAAGGGTCCCACTGAGCTTAAAGCAATTATTAATACCTAAGGTGCTAAACTAGACCAAAATGGGAAACCCAAGTTGGGAAAAGAAAGTAAAAACTGGTATTAAAAAAAAACAGAGACAATGCTTCTGTATCTGAACGTTTTCTCTCTTTTTATGCATCACAATGGCTCTGAAATGCCACCCGGTAGAGAACGTGTTTGCCGAGAAACGTCGTGTTGAAAGAGGTAAACTGTTAATATTTTATGTGTGTATTTTAAGATACCCATTCTTAGTTTTGTGACGCAGTCTTCAACATTTTTCCCCACAAAAGATGTTTCAGTTGCTCCCCCTCAGATGTAAAGCTTCTGGAACCAACACCTCTCAGTCCACCCTCTTAGTTCATTTGTTTATGATAGTTCATTAGTTTATGATGGATCAGTAACGTAAGGAAGGGTGAAGACCTACCTGCCGGCGTTCTTGACAAATCCAATATCGGCCAACACTTGCTGGCAGATATCACAGCAGAAGCACTCTGGATGCCAGCTGTTGTTCATAGCTTTAATAACACGTCCAATAATGAACTCACCTGTAGGAAACACAACAGTGGGATGTAAAACACCGTGCAAGACAAAGTTAAAAGCAACCCGCAACCCAATGGCTACAATGTCATCATCCTCTTCCTCCCCCCACCGTATCTGGTAGGATACATTGCTGTCAGTATCACAGCTCTGCTTCTAAACTCTGGAATCTGCGTTTGGTTTTTGTGCTGTGGGTCAGAAGAAACCATCCTTGCTGACGGAGGGCCTTCTGTACTCTTCATACAAGCCCACCTACACGCACACTCTACCTTCTCTCCACAACCATGGCTCTTCAGTCCCTTCCCTGCTTTTACTTACCTATTCTCAAGCTACTAAGAAATACATGGAGTTCTTTATATAATTCATCTTTCTTATGTCCTAATCGTATTTTCCCTTCTTTTCTTTTAGAAGGTGAAAATTTTAACTTGTCATGTACATAGTAGTCGTTTCTACTCCACTAGGACCAAGCCTTGAAGGGGTTCCATACTGAAAGCAAAACAGAACTGAGCTTGTAAAAAAACCAAACCATGGAGTCAAAACATAAAGCTGCAGAACAGTCAATCCAACACCCAGCTTCTGACCTCCCACGAGGAGTCCTGTCCTGCGAGGCATTCAAATATTAGTGTGAGAACTACTACTCTACTAATGGTTTGCATGCACCGTGTGACTGTACTGCATGGGCAGGGGGGCCATGTCCACCGCGCAAGTGATGTATCGTTCTCTATGTGGATGTTGTAGCCAAGGCCCCTAAGCAGTGCAAAGGTTCTGCCTAAAATGCGCTGGGAGCTCAGCTTCCCAGTGCTGCAGGAGGCTGCATCCTGGCTTTGGGGAACTGTGCTGGGTTCAGGCAGGAAAG
>NW_010224834.1:0-2182 GCF_000690775.1 Eurypyga helias
CGCACTGGCCAGATGGGGCTGTTAAAGGGTGAGTGGGTTTTTCTGATCACCCCTTGTCTCTCCAGCTGACAAATCAGCTTCTGGTTGGGAAGCAAAGAATGTCGGTTGGTGCGATACCATGGCCGGTTGTACCGTTGTGGTAGCAGCTGGCAGCTGTCGGTCTGCAACCTTCAACAATCCCACAACAGAAGGGTTCTGTGAGAGACCAGGCAAGACAGAGAGCCGCCCAGTTTTCTCAGTCTCTGTAGCAGCTATCCCAAAACCCCACCTTTTCAGGTCCTTAAAGTACCCTTTAAGTCCTTTCAGGTCCTTAAAATACCCTCTCTTGAGATAGTCAATGCCAAGGATGCATGGGGCATCTGAGCCAGTCACAATGGGGTGTTTTTGCCACTCCTTCCCAGTCAGGCTTATTTGAGCCTCCAAGGCAGTCAGTTGTTGAGAGACCCCAGTCACACCAGAAATACTGATTGGCTGTACCCTCCTATAGTCTGATGGCGTGAGGGTACACTGCGTACCCATGTCTACTAGAGCTCTGTACTCCTGTGCCTCTGATGTACCAGGCCATCAAATCCAAACAGTCCAGTAAACACGGTTGTCCCTTTCCTCCACCTGGCTGGAGGCAGGGCCCCTCATGTCCTGGAGAAAGGAATTATTGGCCATGGCAGTTTGTTCATCCCATTTAGATATGGGATTTAGCAACGTTTCTGTCAAAGTCCCCACCAGTAGATGTTTTTCCGTTCAGTTCACTTACTCATTCCTCCAGGAGAGAGGTAGGTTTTCTGTCCCACCTCCTCATGTCCTCTCTGTGGTCTCTCAGGTAAAACCAGAGGGTACCCAGTGAGGGATATCTGTTGTATTCCCTTCTTGGAGGAGAGGAACACTTGCTTTTGATAAATGAGACACTGGCCCATGGAGGTGGGGAGCAGAACATCTCCTCTCAGAGTTCCTTAAACTATTGAGACAGTCTGAGACACAGACCTGTATGGGGGAGTATAGACTTTCCTCATATTCTCAGAATCAGCGAATCATCTCATCTACAGTTGGTGCCTCATCTGCTCTCCAAGTTATTATTGAGAGCATGCTAGAATATGAGGGTGGTGCACTCTGCATTAACTTCTGTTACATGGGTCTGGTGCAGTAAACTTCATCTGGGTCGGTAAATACTTGTGGATTGTTTGGGTCTTGGTAAACTATCTCCAGCACTGCTAGTTCTCTTAGATATTGGATGTCTTTCTCCATGCTGGTCCATCTGCGTAGCTGTTGTGGCACACTTTCTCTAAAAGAGTACCTCATTCACTCTAGTCAGGAATCGTTTCCAGAGGCTGATGTTTTGTGGTTTATGTCCAATTGCTTTATCAACACCCCCTTCTCTGGCAAGTGATCCCAACTGTTTAGACTCTTTCCCCTCTAGCTGCATACTACTGGCCCCATTATCCCAGCAGTGGAGCAGCCAGGTCATGATATGTTCACCTGGGCAGCGACTGTAGTCTCTATGGATGTCCCATAGCTCCCTCAAGGATAAAGACCGTGTGGTCACAAGGGCTTAATCCTCCATCTCTGACACTTCAGATGGCCCTGCTCCTGTCTCCTTATTGTTTGTTTCTGTTTCCTGGGATGGCCCTGCTACCTCATCATCCTCAGTAATGCAGACTGACTTACTTGTGTATTATTTCTTTTTCTGAACTGGGGTCACTGACAGTGGTTGACCCTGGCAATGGCACACAAAAGTCTTGGGAAGTGAAGCTGTTGTGGGAGGTGGAGCTGCTGTGGGAGACAGGCTGGCTGTGGTGGAAGGCGGTGACATTAATGCAGGCATGGTGGAGGGTAATGCAGGTGTGGTGGATTGTGATGCAGGTATTGAGGGTGATAATGCAGGCATTGGAGGCAGTGATGCAGGCATGGTGGATGGTGACGCAGGCATTGGGGCCGACGTAGGTGTGGTTACAGCCATGGTCACAGTTGTATTGGCTCGGATTACCAGCTTGCTCCCTGTGTGAGTCCCTGCTGCCCCCTTGCCCATTAAAGCGTCTCGGGTGGCTGCACAAATCCTGTGTCTGCCCTGGGCACTGGTAGCAGATGGGGCAGTGTTTCCAAACATTTCCTTAACTTTATCTAAAGCCATTAGAGCATTTACTAGCAAGCTGATCCTTAGCCACAGGTCACCCCAACCCCACGACAAATT
>NW_010224835.1:0-1318 GCF_000690775.1 Eurypyga helias
GAATGGTCCTATGACTGGAGTGTCAGAATGGAAGGATACAGGCTTTTTAGGAAGGACAGTCAGGGGAGATGTAGAGGGGGGGTTGCTCTCTGTGTCAGAGACCGTCTGGAGTGTATAGAAATCCACCTGTGGATGGATGAGGAGCTGACTGGGACTTTATGGCTCAGGATTAGAATCAAAGAATGGTTTGGGTTGGAAGGGACCTTAAAGATCATCTAGTTCCAATCCCCCTGCCCTGGGCAGGGACACCTTCCACTAGACCAGGTTGCTCAAAGCCTCATCCAGCCTGGCCTTGAACACTTCCAGGGATGGGGCATCTCTGGGCAACCTGTTCCAGTACTTCACCACCCTCTCCGTGAAGAACTTCTTCCTGATATCTAATCTAATTCTCCCTGCTTTTAATTTAAACCTGTTACCCCTTGTCCTATCACTACAGGCCTTTGCAAAAAGTCCCCTCCCAGCTTCCTTGAAGGCCCTTTCAGGGACTGGAAGGCTGCAATAAGGTCTCCTGGAGCCTTCTCTTCTCCAGGCTGAACAAGCCCATATGGTGGCCTTCTATGATGGGGTCACGACTTTGGTGCATAGAGAACAGGCAACTGATGTCATCTACCTGGACTTGTGCAAAGCCTCCTACTTTCACCATTATAAAGAGAGTTACATGGGTATGCTCACTCTAATATTTGGGGGCAACTGTATCAAAATAATAAATCTTATATATAAGATTTATCTAAGGATATAACTGTTGCCAGGGACAGGCTTATAAGGATATGGAAGGAACAAGACATGTGAAAGTAAATACCCTGAAGGACTTTCAGTTAATATGACCATGTATCAAAAACTAAAGTGTTGCCTAGCCTACAGGTCTGCAAAGATCATGACCTTAAGTTTGTAGGCTCTCGTTATATATATATCCTGGATGGTCCATCAGGCCTGCACCACAGCTCCTCTCCAGCCTGTATCCAGCCACTCTTAAGAAGAAACCCTGGTCAAGCTCCACTCCCAGCCTGAAACTCAGTAAAACTGTTGGGGATTGTTAGTGGGCCCTGTTACTGGATGCTAGCTATCTACTACCATTGTAGATGTCCTAGAGCATCTAAAATATCAGCATGGGGTATCTACGTACATTTCTGGAACAGCATTTAAATGCCATGCCGGCATGCCGGACACCATAGGATTTCATAAATATTATAAGACCCTGATATGCATATAAGCAATCAAATTAAGCTCTTATCATGGTTTAACCCTGGCTAGAACAATACCACAAAGCTGTTCTCACAAATCCCCCCTCTCCTACTCCAGCAGAGGGGAAGAATCAGAG
>NW_010224836.1:0-24645 GCF_000690775.1 Eurypyga helias
GTCCACCAGTACCCCCAAGTACATGGTGGGGTCTGTGCTGTGGGACTCTTTCCAAGCCTTATTTTCCCATGTCCCTTATTACCTCTCTCAAACAAAAACGTTTGCGAATTTTTTTCTAAAAGTCCCATGTCCTAACAGCATCTGTTGAGCAGAATGACCTCGGAACAGCCATGCGAAGTGGCTTTTTCATTAAAACAACTGCAGTTCCCTGCTACTTGTATAAGTTTATTATTCCATTATTGATGTTGGCCAAGATCCAAGCCCATTGTACCATTTTACAAAATGTGCTACAAAGTGGTTTTGCTGCTACAATAAAGTGCATCTGTCAAACCAATTATGCAAAGCAAGTGGTTGACTGCAAAGCTACATCAAAAACTGAATTAGGATTTTTCATCCATTTATACAAGAAATGCCAACACCAAATATGTGTTTATTTTGTAGTAGCAGTAATATATTACCGCTACTACAGGAAATTAGACCCTCGTGTCTGTATCAGAATGCAATTACCATAATATAAAAAACATTTTTATTATTTTGGCCAATACCTCAGTTGCCGTTAACGGTGTCACACAGAATGAGATACGGCTTATTCAAAGCCGTATTCAAGCCATTTAGATATGTCTTATTCAAAGCTGTATCTAAACATAAGACCGAAAGAATCTTCTTGCCCTACCAATTTAAACAAAGGGACAGATTCTGGTCCCCTTTCTCATATTGGATAACAATATATTCCATGGATATCCTCCCCGATTTCAGCAGAAATTCTTGGGGTTTAAATAGCTATTGATTGTGATGAAATTCAAAACCCTCTTTACATAAACCCCTCAATCAAGCTCTTGTCTGCACCACAGACACCTATATTTTGGTAAGCATCCAGTGAAGCCAGCTGGTAACTTGAAGTTTGAGTTCATTCTCAATGCAACAAGCAAGCCAGAGAAGATTTCAGAATTTTTTGGTACTTGATGGTTTTCAGAGGTACTGAATATTGAGGTTGTGGAACTGCCATCATCAAAAATATTTATTAAATTAGACAAACCTTTTTGGAAAGAGGAAAGACATATTATCTCATCCTGGGACAGACTGATGGACAAGATAAGTTCTTGAGGTCACTTCTCATTCCAGAGTTTATCATTCCATGATATGTGACACAGGGACATAGCTCGATGTCATTCACATCACTAAAATCCAAATCAAAACTTCAGGTTTCGTCCTAAATAATTAGCCTGAAGAGAAATGTAACATTTTGTTTTACAGTTCCAGGACTGGTTTTGCTGTATACTTTCTGAAGAGGAAGAATACTTTCTCATCTTCACTGAAGTATAATTTATGAAACTCAATATTCTTTTAGACATTTTGGACATATTTTCATGAGTTTTTTTAAATAGATCTTCCATAATCTTCCTGTCACAATTTCAGAATATGATAGTTTTCTCTATCGATATCCATATTATCTGGACTCTTACCAGTAAAAAATCCATTTAGATATATTTTCCCTAGGCAATAGGAAATAGAGGTAAAAAAGAGCTTTAAATAGTTAGCAACATGCAGAAACTCTGAGGGTCTTAAACATGGGAAGAGCCACTTCAAAATAGCACTATTTTTTGGCATTACCTCTAAGTGTATATTTCATAAATCTGAATTAAATACCCAAAATTTGCATAAAGTAGATTAGGCAGTACAGGCATGTTTTCACAACATCTATTGAGTGGAAAAGCTTCAGGTTTTGGAATGGGTACATCTGAAATGCTGCCTACCAGAGCTATTCCAGCTCTGGAATTTTCTGATCAGAAACACTTGTTGGATTTAAGACTGTACACTGTTATCTGGATGATTCATACCTTTGTAAGAGATGATTTGCCCATCTGCACAGGATGACCTAATAATACTTGAGTAGTGCTAGATTATTTGCCAGGAACTGAGACATGTGATATGTAATCACATTGTACTTAAGTCCTCCTATATCTGAAACCACTCCAAACCACATCTTTTTCTATCTGCCTGTGTTATTGACCTAAACACAAGTCCAGCAGTAAATCCACACATTTACCAGGTATGCTCCACTTCTCATGAGGGAATAAGCAGGCAAGATTATAATTTCCTGAGGGTGAGAGAAAGCAGTCCTGGGTTCTGGTTTCCACTTATAAAGCTCTTTATTCATCCGGCTTTCAAAGATTCCTTGATGCTATCTTTCAACAATAATGACACACAGCCCCAGGATTTCCAACTTCCAGCAAATATACATATTTCAAGTAAGCACTGACTTGGAGATAACCTCCTGCTTATTTGCTCCCTTTTGGTACCAATGAACCTTGCACTCTTCTGTACCGTGTTACAACAGGAAGGCTGTAGAAAATGCCTTTCTCAGAAAAGTCTTTAACTGGGTAGAAAAAGATGTTTTGAAGGGGGTAGAAAACACATTTTTAATTCCCTAGTGCTCACGAGGTCAGTGAATGCAGCTCTTTAATTTCTTGTGCAAATACAAAATAAATTAAATAGTAAATATGGACCTTCTCCACCCTCAATCACAGTTCCCCTTTCTATCAGTGGGCAGCCTTACCTTCCCTCAATGTGCTTTTAAATGGGTACAGCCACATTGCACATTTACTGCTGAATTCAATATGGTGAGTGTCTGTAAGGCTTCTTCTGAGCATTCTTAGTCTTCAGGCACTGAAATTCCTACTTTTGTGAATGCTGAACAAACCCAAATGTTAAACAGATGGCAGGACAGCATTGAGCAAGGTGGTTTTGTCACTGCAGAACTTGAAGCCCTGGGGTACTTCACCATCTTAATCTTTAACTCTTACATTTTCTGCCTGCATAGAATACATACTCTATCTGGGTAGAACTAGATTTTTTGTGGATATAATTTTTGGTCTTACAAACCTAAATTCCATCAAAGTTGCACTCTAGACACCCAAGTACTTTTCTCAGATCTGGCCATTTGCCAAGTAAATATGAAATACAAAATACAAATTAAAGACACAAATACTGGGAATAGGAAACCCACACTAAAAACAGAATAAGATTCAAAATGCATCATAAATATCAGTGAATAGCTTACTTACTATATTTTAGAAATTAATTTGGACATGACAGTTTTCAAGCCACAGGTTCTGAGAGTCACACATGTCCACTATTATTACAGGCTCATCTATATCCCTGAATATTTCTGACTTCCCAGATTTGTGGCACACAGAGTATTCAAACATATACGTTAAAGAAGTGGGGTATTTTATTAAATTTATTTGCAGATAACTTAGATTTCCTGCTTTTTTAGTTATGTTCACATGACCCATACAATAATATGTAATAAGGCTGACCTTGCGCATTGAGGAAAACCAGAGCATACTTCAGAATGTATAACCTTAGGAATCAACTCTTGGAAGATGTTATTCTCTGGAGAAAAAGAAAAATAACTTTAGCCACAGTGAAACAATCATCCAGGCTTAGTTTACTAGGTATTATGCTCAGCTTCGGAAAAAGCGATGTTGCACCTAATAACAAGCATTTCTCTGGTTTGTGGTTACTGAATATTTACAGCAGTACATAGTGCCTTCTCTCAATTAACTTTGTTACAAGGAAGGGAGAAAACAGGAGAACACGGTAACTCACAAGCAAACCTCCAAAGGACCACTTAGCAGGAGTAAAGCATGAGACGTGATCAAGCAACAGCAAAGGTCACAGACCTTTAAGGTATATTACTGATCACTAAATCTGGCCAATGACATAACAAATGATCTGGTCATATAAACCTCTCAGTCGTTAATGTAAAAGTCCTGCTACATGTCTCAATACCAGTTCCAGACGCACAACCTCTATTTGCAATACTTGGATTTATCAGCAGTAATAGCTGTAGTCATCTGATCAGATAGACAATATGAAACACAGACATCCTTTTCATCCGAGATTAAATATGTGGAGGAAATGCATTATTATACAACCCAAAGAACTTTAAATCTGATGTATATGCGTCTTGAAAAAATGCTTTGTTTTATACACAGTGTGTTGGGTTGACCCTGGCTGGAGGCCGGGTGCCCACCAAAGCTGCTCTGTCACTGCCCTCCTCAGCTGGGCAGGGGAGAGAAAATATAACGAAAGACTCGTGGGTCAAGATAAGGACAGGGAGGGATCACTCACCGGTTACTGTTTTGGGCAAAACAGACTTGGGGAAAATTAATTTAATTCATTACCAATCAAATCAGAGTAGAAGAAAAATAAAACCAAATCTTAAAATACCTTCCCCCCACCCCTTCTTTCTTCCTGGGCTCAACTTCACTCCCAATTTCTCTACCTCCTCCTGTCCAGCAGCACAGTGGGACAGGGAATGGGTGCTGTGGTCAGTTCATCACACACTGTCTCTGCTGCTCCTTCCTCCTCAGGGGAGGACTCCTCACACTCTGTCCCTGCTCCAGCATGGGGTCCCTCCCACGGGATACAGTTCTCCATGAACTTCTCCACTGTGAGTCCTTCCCAAGGTCTGCAGCTCTTCATGAACTGCTCCAGCACGGGTCCCCCAGGGGGTCACAGGTCCTGCCAACACAGAATATACATGTCTTATAAAGCCCAATATTGTTCATGTCAAAGCTTTTGCTACAAATTTTTTTTCCAGCAATGTGAGTAACAAGACAAAAAATAATAGTCCAGGAATTTGTGAACAGGACTAAAGCAGTTTTGACAAATATATTATTCATAGCAAACCATTAATTAAATTGCCACATTAGCAGTCAGTTCTGCAACAATATTGGATATCACAGCAAGACTTCTGTGTGTATTTTGCTTCATACTTCCTTTGATTGTTTTAAAACCAAGAAGTACAGAAAATGGCATTACCTGATAGTGCAGTCAAATATACACAAATAATTTCAAAATCAGAAAGATAACTTCCATCTTCATCAGTAATTTCCTATGGGGTTTACAGGACAGATTGTCCTCTTATTTATTGCACTGCAGAGTCATGATTCTCCTTTCCTAGACTGAAACATTGAAGAAAACTTAAGCTCCCATTACAATCTGAGTAGGATCACTCCCTTTTATTGAAACAGTCTTTCTGAAACATTTGATTGTAGCGTGATCCTTACCAAACTATAAATATCAACAGGGAAGAACATCCTACATAGCACTTTCTAAATGCAGTTTGCTTAGGTAAGAGCATTAATGACAGCATCAGCAGCAAGAGCTCCTGGCACTGTGCTGGGTCGGGTACATGCACAGAAGGAGACGTACGGCTGCTCAAACAGGATTTACACATATCTTTGGAGTATCTTGCATATTACTAGTGGGATGCTTATCACAGCTTGAGAACTCTGGCCCAGACCCATCTTTATATTTGGATGACACTGGTGTAAGAGTCACCTTAGTCATGTCATGAGACGGAGGCAAAGACTGTCTCTGGCACCTGGTGCCCGCCTGGGTATGCAGTCGTCGCCCGTTGCAAGCGCAGAGCAAAGTGTGCTAGCTTAAAACATCTCTGCTGAGCCGAAGAACTGAATCATTCTGGACCAGGTGTGCACCCCCATGGTTATGGATATGGCAAAGGAGAGGCTTGTATTTGTCAGTGAAATATTTCTGGCATAAATATGCAAATCTATCCTACTATGGGGAAAATTTAATAGAGGTGATAATGATCATCATCTTAGTGGTTCATATTGCTTAAAAAAAAACAAACCTTGAGTGGGATTTTTATTACATTTTAATTGCTATTTATGAGTTTTATTGATTTTATGCTAACATACAGAGAAGACAAAGTAGATATACTCTAACTGCTAACATTTAAAACAGAAAATAATGGTTGTCAGCTGCAAACTAGGGTTTATTATAGGATATCAGGAGATTTCTTTGTTCATTATTTTTTGTCTCAGACATGTTCAGAGGTCGTTCATTGCTTTCTAAATTTACATGCTTATTGCAGACTAGTTCAAGGTTATATAACCCAACATAATTGTTCTGTGTACAATATTAGCTAACAAGTAATTATAACTACTAGCTGCTCCCAACTGGTAATATGCTTAGGAAATTCCTACATTTGGACTTGTTAGCTTAGGTTAAATTATTTGAGAAAATACCTGACTTAAGGGAGTGATTCAGATACAAATAATCATATTGGATGTACTGCTTTTTTTTTAAAAAAAGAATAATTTAAATTGTAAATATTTTTAAATTCACAATTTCCATGTTAATTTTTCTCAAGATATGGATTTGAGAAAACATTATATTGATAATATTTTGACAAAGCACTGAAAGCTCAACCCTTGCAGCAAATTCCAGGTGGCAGAGGAGTGACATGGTTTGCATCTATTTTTGACCAAATTACTACTCTGAACTCAATAATTGTATAGCCATCTTGGATACCAAAAGCCTTTTCTAGCATCTAATCATGCTTAGTATCCACTTACTTTCAAAATAATAGAAGTCTTTTCATTTAAGCAGTTCTGCCTTCAAAGATTTCCTTCAGTACGATGGATAATGTTGTTTGGTTGGGATTGTTTTCCCCTTGAGTTTTAAAAGTGTTAGGACACTGTTTTTCTAACTCCTCCATTACAAAATAAAACTAATCAATAATCAGCTAGAAAATATGAAAATAAGTACCAAAGAAAGAAGGATCTTCAAGATGAAAAAAAGAGTAGGAGCCTGGTAACATGAACCCCTGATGTTATGGAGACACTAAAAAAATCACTGGAGCAGAGACTTGAGAATTGAGTTGTTAAAATGATTTAAAGTGATGTTTTAGCAAAAAGATCCAGTACTGCTTTTAGCCCAGAACACATAGCTCACAGGAAGCAGTTGTCATGACTCTAAGTTATTTGAGAGGCATTTGGACGTTGGGATGTTTAATAGGATCAACCATCATTGGAGCAGAACAGGTAGTGCCAGAGAATAATCCCAATTAGTGCCCAGAGGCCAACAGGCACCAGATGTCCCCAGGAAACCAGGGCCTGTATGGGCCGTTCTTCCATTAGCTAGTTTCACCGGGTTTTTAAACCGTGTTATATTTATTTGGATTTTGTACCAAGGTAAATGGGACTGGACCAAAAGGCTAAAAATAACATTTTTTTGCCACAAAATATGTGTGTAAGACAACATTGTATCATGAGGTGTCATTTCTGCAGGAGGCAATCTGAGAAAGGTGGAAAGCCAATGAGAACGTTAAAATTAAGAATCTGTACTCATAATTTTTTTAATTATTCTAGCACATGCAGAGTTGCATATTGTCTTTTGAAATTACATAAGTTAATTTTAGGAAGTATGTTTTCTGCATCAGAAAAACTCTTCTTGCTGGTGTTGTTTATTGTCCCAAAACACCTTCTTTGCTTTATCAGTTCTCCTCATGTGATCTCAGAAATATTACTTGTTGTTCTATAACTTCATGTTTTTTCCAGCCCTACTCACAAAGAGGTTTGGGGGTTTTGAATGCCCTTGTGTCACATAATTCTCCTTCCATTATATTTCAGAAGAATGAAAAATCTCCTCTGTCATTTAGGGTAGTATCTTTAATAACTTCATCCCAACAAAACCTGTCATTTTAGAATAGACATAACTACAGTATCAAAGTCATCCTGTTGAATTTGCTTTCTCAATCTTCAGAGACTTCACCTTTACTCAGAAAAAGAATGGAGTCAGCTGAACTATAAAATCTGCTCAACCTTCATGGGCAGGTTGATGCAAAACCAGTGGGCAGCTTTTACCAAAGAACTTCTGGTTGTTACAAAAAACCCAAAACCCAACCAACCAAAAAAAAAGAAAATCCAAACCAAACCAAACCCAACCCCACTTTTTTGTCTGTGAGACTTCACCTTTACTCAGAAAAAGAATGGAGTCAGCTGAACTATAAAATCTGCTCAACCTTCATGGGCAGGTTGATGCAAAACCAGTGGGCAGCTTTTACCAAAGAACTTCTGGTTGTTACAAAAAACCCAAAACCCAACCAACCAAAAAAAAAGAAAATCCAAACCAAACCAAACCCAACCCCACTTTTTTGTCTGTGATATTTCTCTTTTTGTCTATTTCCTGTTATTGTTTGGGTTTTTCTTTGGGTTTCTTGGTGTAAATTACAAAATATGCATTTGGCTCACACTAAGCATAATTCTCTAGAAATACATATGCCCCTGCATACCTCACTTGGCATAGCATTGTAGTAGTTCTATGCCCATTCTTTAAGTGAGTCTCAGTTCCAACGGGTTGAGCTTTCAGATCTTTTTTCTTTGGTGAACCTTCTAGTTGCTGGTTCTTGTTAAAAGCGACTTTAAAAGACTGCGTTAGAGCCATCATACTACAGAAAGGAAAGTTCTCATATGTCAGAGGATATGTGCCCACACGCTATGAGAGTTACTGATCCACCCAATTTCCTAGGAATCCTCAAATTAATTGCATCCCTTGGTTCACTTCCTCCTCTAAAACATGACCAATGACAATGTCACATCCATCTTGCTAAAGTTTTGAGCCCTTGTCTAAGAGGAGTCATGACTTAATTCTTGTAGTAGTCACCAAACTATTGTCCCAGTGCCTTAGCTATAAATGAACCATGCTGTCACCTGCTCCTCTCCCTTTCAGAAATGATCTCCAAAGGAATATGTCTAAAGGAGAATCACACCACTGCACTTTTACCTGTTTCTGATCCTGAGAAGAGAACTCTATTTTTTCTGCATCCTCTTGGTCCTTGAATTCAGCTGGCTGATACATGTACAGTTTATTAATTATTGTACATCTCAGTGTACAAAAGTAACAACATTATCAGCAAATAAGTAGACCCAGCTACTTTTAGGCTCACATAAAATGTGTAAGTTTCTTATTTACAGCAGAAAATTATTTTTAGTGAAATCAATAGAAGGAGAGTTTGTAATGGGATCTTTGTCCTCTTTTAAATTCAGTGCTATCCATAGAGTTTGGTGAAGTCAGTCTCTGATAAGGCTAGCTCATAAATTGCTGACAGACATGAGGCAATTTCTATCAATACAAAAATTGGTAAAGGGCAGCCAGAGAGACGTTGAAGCCAGGAACAGAAGATTTGAAGCTTTTAGCTGTCTGAAAATTTTTATTTTCTTGGTGAGACCAGAGAATCTAACACTGGTTCACTAAAAATGTGGAAGGTGATACCTCAGTACATTATCACTGCACAGAGTAATATCTTTTCACTCAAAATATGTTTTGAATATCAGAAATCCAAGAAGTATAAAATGGCAATCTACATGGCAAAGCATGGAGCACATTTTGCTGAGGAAACTTGCGGGTCCTGGTGGTGCGGTTTGTAAGCCCACATTCACACTGATTAACACTTACCGATGTAACTAATCATACTTATCCCATCAGTATTACTATCAATCTGGCCTTGAGTTTAGAGCTAATAAAAAAGGTTTTCTGAGTTGATTCTAACCTCTAAAGACAGAGCTAATTTTCACCAGATGAAAAATCTTTAAATGAGTAGAGGACTTTATTTTGGAAATATGCAGTTCTCCTGAACAAGCACATTCACTTGGCCTTGGTTTCCCACAGTATGTTTTTAGCCAAGTTTGTAACCTAATTGTGCAAGTTCAATTGAACCTAATAGTTCAATACAAAGCTTCCCCAACATGTGCTAATATTACTAAGGACAGAAGCTTTCTTTTAAAAGTTAGGAGAAAGATACATAACAGATAGGGAATCATTTCAGTGCTTTGAATAATTTATTTGAGGTTTACCCATATCACTGTACCTGTTTCACTCAGATAAAAAAACGCATCCCCTGTCCAGCACTTGCAGGTGCCATTCAGATCTTTACTGCAGTATACTAGGAATATTTTCTGAAGTTAATGAAGCATTCTTTTCTTTCCACAGCAGAAAACTATTCTGGTAGTAAGAAAAGGGAGATGCATTCAACCAAATGTTTGGAGCTTTCAGCTGAATGAGTTGTAAAATAAGCATAATCTGTAGTTTTCCCTCTCTGCTGGTTATTCTAGCTTAAAAAACAACCAACCCATTATAGTGTTTGGATAAAATACACAGTAGAAAGCCCAGGGATGGTGCCAGAAGGTGCTTTTCGTTCTGAAGTAGACTCAGAATCTGCCTTTTGGATTTTCAGTATGTGTGACAAAAGAGAGAGTTGGAGACTACAGCAGGCTGGATTCTTTTAGCTACTACTAAAAAGGGATCTGACTCACTTTGTACCATTTTGACTTCATGAAACCTGTAGCATGCTGTCAGCCTACACAGAATTCCAGCCTTTCATCAAAGTCAATCTATCTGCAGTAAATGAGCCGAGCCAAGGTCATGATGTAGGGGAGAAATCTTGGGTTCAAGGTCCCATATGGAGCCTCTCTTTGGGACGACACCGAACATTCCTCTTGTGCTAGACAGCACTTACAAATGGGAGGTAAAGCAACACATGATGGTTGGTGTCAACATCTGTAAGGGTGTTAGAATTACAAAATATTTCAGTATCATCAGCAGCCATCTTATAGCTATAAAACCTTCACAGGCTTTTTTTTAACTTCTGACACATCCAGCAAAAAGCCCCTTGGTTTATATAAATCTACAGGAGCTCCGAAGAAAGGACAATTGTCATAGACATTAGTGCTGAAGCACCCCCTTCACTTCTAGGAAAGGGGTTATGTCACAATAACAGCCTACAGGATGGTGATGAGGAGTCAAACAAAAAAGAACAGTGATAGAAATAAGCATAAGGTAAAAGTTACATGAAGAACAACTTTTTTTGGCCTTGGAAAAACAAAAGAGGAACTGAATGTGGACCTAGTAGAAGTGCCTACAGGCAGGGAGCTGTTTCTGTGCTGTTCTTCAACAGCTTTCATCAGTATTTCAGAAATTTACTGCCATGATTGACCACCCAAAAAGATCATCATCATCATAGAATGGTTTGAGCTGGAAGGGACCTTAAAGACCACCTAGTTCCAACCCCCCTGCCATGGGCAGGGACACCTTCCACTAGACCAGGTTGCTCAAAGCCTCATCCAGCCTGGCCTTGAACACTTCCAGGGATGGGGCATCCAAGATGATCACTACAACCTTAGTGATGACAGCTGAGCCAGTGCATTGCCAGGGAGGGAAGGGAATGGAAATGGTGGGACTGCAGCACGTAGCTTGAGGCATCAAGATTAGGAAAAGGAAGATTCCTACCAACACCCTTGAGATTTATGTTTTTCCTGGTTACAGGACTTGAGGAGAACATAGGGAATTTTGACAGTGATGAGGTAAAGGAAAAGAAAGGCCGTGGACTTTTGCTAGTGTTGTTATAAATCAGGGTGAGGCAAAACAGGGAGAGGTCTCCTGGCATGAAGAAAGCTGCATTCAGCTTAGTTTGTGATTGAAATATTGACCAGGAGACTGCAGTTATGTTTATTGTTTGGAACACAACTTGTCCTCTAGGCTTGAAAGCAAGTGGCACAATGTAACATATGCTTGTATGGCCCATGCAGTCTCCCAGACCATGACCAAGTATGGTCTAGGACAGAACAAGCTGGCACAGGTGAGAATTGTGCCAGGGAGCTTATGGATAATAATGCATAAGCGTTCAAATTGTGTTTGGCGTGGTGATTTTATGTAGTATAGGAGTAGTAGACAGTAGGAGGAACAGCTACGCTATTGTGGTGGGTTGACCCTGGCTGGGGGCTGGGTGCCCACCAAAGCTGGTCTGTCACGTCACTCCTCTACTCAGCTGGTCAGGGGAGAGAAAAATATAAAAAAAGGCTCTTGGGTTGAGATAAGGACAGGGAGAGATCACTCACCAGTTGCCATCATGGTCAAAGCAGACTTGGGAAAAAATAATTTAATTAATTACCAATCAAATCAGAGTTGAAGAAAACTAAAACCAAATCTTAAAACAACTTCCTCTCACCCCTCCCTTCCTGGGCTCAAATTCACTCCCTCTTTGGCTCCTCCCACCAGCAGCACAGTGGGACAGGGAATGGGGGTTGTGGTCAGTTCATCACACACCGTCTCTGCTCCTTTCTCCTCAGGGAAGGACTCCTCACACTCTGCCCCTGCTTCAGCCTGGGCCCCTTCCACAGGCTCACAAGTCCTGCTGGCACACCTGCTCCAGCTTCGGCTCCTCTCTCCACAGGGCCACAGGTCCTGCCAGGAGTCTGCTCCAGCACAGGCTTCCCATGAGGTCACAGCCTCCATTAGGCATCCACCTTCTTTGGCATGGGGTCCTCCATGGGTTGCAAGTGGGACTCTGCTCCACCCCTCCCAAATCTTTGCCACATAACCCCAATACAGCTACGCAAGGCAACAATTACTGCTATGACAAGGCAATGTAATATCTGAATATAACTACAAAACGTACTTGCAAGTTAAACCATAGCTGTAGTACTTGAAGTGTCTGAAAACTTATGGAAATAAATTCTTTTAGCCATGCACAAAATAATCCCTTAGGCAGGATGGCAGCTGAGAGGTAAGTAGCAGACCACTATAAAAACTATGTCATACTATTGTGAGAATTTACGATTGCATCATTGTCTGGGAGAGGCACTGGTTGGACTTAATTTGGGGGTATATTATGTCTATACAATATTGTGAGCTACAGAGTGAAAGCACATTCCTGTAAATTTCTGGAATTATTTTATAGGAACACAATAATTTTCTATTGGATTACAGTGACAAATTCAGACTTGGCAACAGGTTGCAGAAGGTTGAGGAGATTTGTGACACCTTTCAATAAGGTATGTTGGTGGGATGCTCTTCTGGGAAAGCAGAAGATCTATATCATTCAGTTATAAGTCACCAAGAATTGACTCTGAGTTCTCAAGCAGTTTACTAAAGTGGAGGAGATTATCTCTTGTTCTGGAGACGAGTGATAGTAAATAAGAAAAGTGAAAATGCAGTAACAATCTCTCTACCAGAGGGCATCCAAGACAAGCTCAAGCAGATTTTGATGAGGTTGTTTATGGGAATGCAGATGCTACTTCTGGAATTATGAGAGATGCATCAATAGAAGTCAATTCATATTACCATTTCATCAACACAGTTTCTAAGGTGAATGAAACAGCACATCACACGATGATGATGAATTAGAAGCAAGACCGCATTCCTGACTTACAACAATTCAAATACAACATATTACCTTTTTGGCTCCATGGTGACTATTTGAAGATAATCTTTTCTTTGGGGGTCAGGTAAACTCATAGCAGTTCTTAATTCCTGGTGATGTTAATAAAAGTTGTCCTCCTAATCTTTTACCTCTCTTGCATCATGGGCAGCTACACTTACCCCAGTCCTTAAAGCTTCCAGTGAAAGAAATGCACTAGTGTCTGTAGGCAGGCTATTCCGGTGTTCCATTTGTTTTATTGATATCCAACCTGCCTAGTTCTTTTTGCAATTTAGAAAAACATGTTTGGTTGTAATAACATTGTCTTATTCATCAGTCTCTGACTTCTTATGTTAATCCACCCAGATGGAGACCTTGAGGTTATGCAACAGATCCTTGTAGGGTGGGGGAGAGGATGACACTGCATCAAAACCCAGTTATTCCTTGAATCCTGGACAGATCTTTGCTTTTGTGGTTCATGCCAAATGCTACAAATTGTTCACAACTAGTAACCCAGTTAGTTCTTGTTTGCTTTTAAATTGCATCCATCTAACAAGAAGGTGTTCAACAAAAATATTAATTCCAGTATTGATAATGAGCTTCCTACTCTAAGTACAAAAGTCGCACGTTCCTGTTTCTGTGTGGACCTCAAAAATCTGGATTTTTTTCTATACACTAATACTTACATTAAGTATGTTATGCTACATATAGAAATTACAGTGCTGCTCTAAGATACGTTAATGTTGTCTCTGGTAATTACCTCCATGGTTGTCTTCAGACTACATTTAAGATCATGACAAAAACCCTCAGGAAGTCAATAAAGCTGCTTCCACTTGCAATATTTACCAACTTGTCTAAAGTTGATGTGAGTAAAATTTACATGGACTAACGAAGAGAAGGGAATTAGCATAATTTTTAAATGAAACAAAGTAGAAAGGAATCTGAGATTTTTAATCGCATACAGAGATGTGCAAGCAAGAAGCAGTTTTGGCTGAAGACAGAGATTCAATTTGTCAAATATGAATGCCTCAGATTTGGCATGGATATACATATCTGGGCAAGGAAACATGCTTATCTGATTTTCAGAACTGTTGAGTGTACACGGTCCCTATTGATCCTCTGAGAGCTAAACAGATTTGATATTTCAAAGAGATGAGAAGACATTTTTATTCAATGTTTATGTGTTTGAGTAATACTATATTTGTGCTCCTAAATTTATCTTTTTAGTATCATCACAAGTGGTTTAAATGAGATTTCCTCACACACAGTCCCATAAGCACTAGTGGGCTGCACTATCCCAAACTAAGTCCATTTAAACAACCTTGTATTTGAATACTTCCTTGTTTCCTTCATATTTATTGCAGGGTTGTGTCTGTTGTTACTGGATGAACATGGAGCAGGATTACTGACATGACAAACTGTGCGATTACTCTTAAGATATTTGTTTTATGGCACAGTTCTAGATAAAACTATATCAATGACATTATATTATAGTCCTTACTGTGAGCACCCTGAGCTCTATCTGCATAAGGACTGAAGAAGCTGCTTTTTTCAGCACTAGCACTTTCAGTGCTACTAAAAAGAACAAAATAGAATAGAAAATCCTAGCAAAAAAACATCTAACAATCCAAGAGCAGCATTTCATTTCAGTATTTACCCAGAAATCTGATTTCCTTTGCTTTGTGTCAGGCACTTAGCATTATTGTTGCAGTTAAGGGAACTTTATGAGAATGTTTAAAATAAAACTTCTTGGAGGAGAGGTGCCACAAGAGACTGCAGCATCACCCGTGAAGTCATTTATCTACTGTGAAAACACAGGTCTCTTGCTTTATTAAACATCTCTGTACAAGCTCCATCTGATGTCTGGGGCCAGATATTCACCTGGCACAGTTCCATTGAAATCAATAAACCCATATTGATTTACACAGGCTGAAAATCTAAACCTCTGAGTTTATTACAGCATTGCTAAAAGGGGTGATTAATTGTATCATAGCATCACAATATGATAATAACGCTCAGAAACCTCTCCAGAGTGGAATAGAAGCATGTTACGTCTTTCTGCAGAGCACTTGTTTCATGCAGGCTAACTCTTTATCGGTCGCGGGGGTTATTTTTACAGTGCAGACAGTAATCTCGTTACCATCTCAGGTTTACCCTGCAAAACACATCATGGCAAGGCAGTGGTATATGACTGCCGAAATCCTGACTGATGCTAAGCCCCAGGTACATAGGGATCTTCTTGAAGAAACACACGCGTTCTCCATTTGACAACATCCTACGGAAGATACGGCTTTCCTGTCCTGCAGGACAGTTGAGTCTGAACCCTGTGTACAGCCCAAGGCTCCGTAATTTCTGCCCCCACCCAGGGGCTGGCTGCCTGCACTGTTGGCCAGCCCTGCTATGGTGCAGCCATCCAAGCTAGGATCAGGCTGCTGGGGAAAAGGGCTGTGCAAGAGAGCTGCAAGAAACTCCATCTGGTCCTCCTGCTGCTTTGCTCATGCATTTAAGCGGTAGCTGTTGCCCTCAGTCCCAGCCTTAGCCATGCTGGAGGTATGCCTGTGCCTGGACCTTATCCTGACCTGCTGACTTGGCCTCAAGCCTGCCTCGTCACCAGGCACTTGCCTGGGCTGTGACTGATCCCGGTTACCATCACCGGACCTGCCTTGCTCTCCTTGCTCGGACGCAGTGGGACTGTGACCTTGCTGGTAAGGACAGTGCCCTGACACCTCGTTGTCTCCTTGGCTCACCTTCCCTGGGGAACAGCCCGCTCCTTGTTTCCTGAGACAGTGAGCCGCAAACTCCTGCGCATACGCTGCTATTGGCAGTGGGCACAAGTGAAAGAGCATATGCTGTTGGTTTTGAAAAACAAAGATGAAGAAATGTGCTTTACAGGACCATTTTTATTTAATATTAAATTTAGCAAGAATGGTAAAAACTTAACCTCTTCTTTTTTTTGGTTTTGCAGCACAGAAATTTTTTGTTTACGAAGCGCTCATAATCTGAGAAGCCGAATGGCAGAGAGCAAATTGCATCCAAAGCAGCACGGTCCCAGCAAAACATTTCTTTGCATTTGCTTAATTTTAATAATAAAAGTGGGTATTGGCGTGTTTCCCAAGCTACAGACCTTTCGGAAGTGTGAGACCCCAGTCTGTGGCCTCCTGCAGAGCCCCTGTAGGTCTCGTAGTTGCGGTGCACAGCCCCAGTCTCTTTTCCCCACCAAGACACCACGTGTGAAGGTGCAGAGGGGCAGAGGAGTCTGGGCCCTGCACTGTAGGGCTTACACAGGAGTCATGCTTACCCCACCCAAGTGTCACATCATCACTTCCTAGCCTGTCACATCCATCACAGGATCCACCTTGTTGAGCCTCACAGGCTAGGTCAAAGAAAAAGTGGAGGTCTGAATCAAGCCATCCTTGACTGGCTTATTTCCTAATTCCCTGCTTAGTGGCAGATCTGGGTCAGGAGAGGAAAAATGAAAAAACCAAAGGTAATAAACTCAATGCATGAGGCTTCAGTCCCAGCTGCATAGTTTAGTTCTGAAAGGACAAAGACCAAAGCCCGCTTATAGGATGGTCAATAGTCAGTAACAATGCAAAGTCAAATCACTTTTAACACACAGCTCCTAACAGAATTAAAGTGTTAAAAGGACAAATTGTCTTTTCACAGGGGCATTTAATACAGTGCTGCACAGTCAGCAGCAGCACTAAATGTTAATAACATGAAGAAATTAGGTGCAAGTCTGACAAGTTTCTCAGCATGAATAGCTCCCTGAAATGGCAGTAGGCACGATACAGATTCATCCTAATACAGCTGCTGACATGAAATAGTGCTTAGAAGTGTTTTGGGGAGCCAGGCTGGTGGCAAGGTTTCTACCAGAGGCACCCAGGTCTCATGGCATGCCAGACCCAGGGCACTACAGTTCAGCAGCTCATTAAGCATTTCAATCATGTCCAGCAGTCCTCTGAATTGTGGTGTTTTCAGTACATCAATTTTTTTTCTCTAATTATATTGATTTTAGCAAATTGTAGTAGCCTTCTGTTGATTTTCATCTATGTACAGCAAAAACTTGGAGTGTAAGAGGAAAAACAAACTCATTGTGCTCCAGCAAGTTATTTTATATCATTAGACCTTTCATGGGACAAAACACAGACTTCAGAGATAAGAACATATGAAAATACTACACTTATTACAAAAATAAACACAAGCTAAGTTTCTAAATGAATGCAGACCTTACATTCATCACCCAGAAAAAAAAAAAAAAAAGACCACTCAACTGTCTGGAGCACCAACTCTGTAATTACATAACCGTTTATTTTCAGTGTGTGGAAGGTGCAATTGCCTGTGCCCAGCTTTGCCTTTGGGTCATCACAATGGACCAACTATGCCGTGTGCCAGCACCTGCCATCTGCAGGTTGTCCTCCCACACCAGAGGCATGAATGTTAGCCCACTCCAGTTCCGAAATCATGTCTTAATAAGTCAGAGAGCTACTAAAATCCGCTCCACTAATTAGGGGCTGTCATACAACCACTAGCAAATTGGCAACACAACCCCTATCTTGTTTCGTCCCCATGTCGATAAGCTATGATTCCCCCCTACGCTTTCATTTTACAAAACATTTCAGTAATTTTATTGATGCATAATGCTAGAGGTAGGATGTCAGAATTGATGTAAATGCACTGAAGTCAATGCAGCTAAATATTATAGCACCAACAATCTCATTCATGGTAGGTAGCAGAGATAGGGTACTTGGGTATTTGGGGAATATGTTTCTCTTCTCTGACCTTTTTACTCATATTAGTGAATTATTTTCTTATACAAAATACATTAGCAGCTCTGAGAGCTGACAACAAAGCCCAGAGTGAGTGCTTTAACAAGTCAGCCATCACCAAGAGTATTTTAAAAGGACAGTTGAACCCAGGTCCATTCATTCCAAAATGAACATGCTACATACAGCCATCTGTAGCCTTTGTGGATGTAGCTCCCACATGGTAGGAGATACCTGGCTCATCGCTACAGATAAATACCTTGGCTTTAGGGAAAGGTACAGCACAAATATGCGTCTTTCTGCAGTATTCCCCTCTGGTTAACTCCGAGATGCTCCTAGCACAGTAATTCTTGTTCAGTCTCTAGAGAGAACTAGTCCTTTATTGGATTTAGTTCATATACTTTACAGATGGTTTAGATTTTTTTTAACAATAAGTCATAATAATATATAAGAAATGTTTATTCTTATGTTTCTTTGTTGTGGGAAAATTAATACATGTTCACATAACTGGGCTTAATCTAACATGTAGCAGGCAATTTACTCTTACGTTTTCTGACCTTTTTATTACATATAAAACAAACCAGAAGGATACAGTCTATAGTTATAGAAGCATAGAATGGTTTGGGTTGGAAGGGACCTTAAAGACCATCCAGTTCCAACCCCCTGCCATGGGCAGGGACACCTTCCACTAGACCAGGTTGCTCAAAGCCTCATCCAGCCTGGCCTTGAACACTTCCAGGGATGGGGCATCCACAGCTTCTCTGGGAAACCTGTTCCAGTGTCTCACCACCCTCTCCGGGAAGAATTTCTTCCTGATATGCAATCTAAACCTCCCCACTTTCAATTTAAACCTATTACCTCTTGTCCTGTCACTACAGGCCCTTGCAAAAAGCTCTCCCCTCCTCAGCTTCCTTGTAGGCCCCCAATAGCTACAATTCATCTATTGTCCTAGGTAAGTTCAGCATTTATCCAAGAAGTCTATATCTAAGTCTATACAATGGGCACAAATAAATTACACCACAGTTAGAAGCTTGAAATGGTACATTTACGGACATACCACGTAACTTGCACTTTTTTGGTTGGAAATCCCCTTTCTCTGCAACCCAGTAGACACCTTGGCAGGATTTATTAAAGGGACTTACCAGCTTAATAAAAATGTGTAGCTTCAAAAGTTAATTTAAAATCGGTTCAGCTAGTTGTTACCCTCACTGAAAATCAATGGACCAAATCTCATACATCTCACATATATCACAAGAATTCCACTTAAATCAAAGGGTTGCCTTAATGTAAGTGAGGAAGTATTTGCCTTGTGGGAATGTTCATTCAAGTAATCACTGCTGGCTTAGGTTTATCCTCATTAAGACTCATTAGTTACTCAGCAATGTCAACTTAATTTATTTAATTTCAGAATTTTTCCACATCATTGAAAGAATTCCATGGAATAAGTAAAAACACACACACACAAACTACTACTGCAAATCATTAGCCTGTAAAGATAGGGTGTCTTCCCTTAATTTCTTTCTCTCTTCACCTCCAAGCTGACAACTCTGAATTAGAAAGACTATCTAATTTCTCTGAAGTTTTAGACTGTATCTTAAACTTCACGTCCATGAAGGGCTTTGGAGGCCATGGACCCAAGTGCCTTGAGAGATGCCATGATAAAAAAGGAGTAAAGCAAGGACAGCAGTGCAGGAGTGAAGGGAAATAATCACAAAGACTAACTTTAGTCCTGAGGACATCTGATCTGCTTCTCTAAGCTGCTTCATAATGAATGGAGGATAATTATGTAGCAGGTAAGTCAAAACAGAAACCTAAATTTGGGTTCTATAAAACTGCACCCGCAGGGAAGCTTCTCTCTCCATCATAGATCTCCACACCCTCAGCTCCAGTGTCCACATTTTAAAAAGGGATATTTTAAAATGTAGACTGTGTCCTGAAAGGAAACACAAAAAAAAAATCATTTAAGGGCTAGAGAAAATGCCTGTCCTTGAGGCTGGTCTTCTTATCTTATCAGAAAAGAAGATTGAGATGTGACTAGATTAAGGTATGTAAGTGCTTTCATGAGTAAAAATACTGGGTAATAAAGGGCACTCTAATCTAGCAGAGAAATTCATAACAGAAACCAATTGGCTGGAAGCAGAAGCCAGACAATTCAAATTAGAAATTAAGCACACATTTTTAACAGTATGAGTGCATAGCTGCTGGAACTGACTAGGGAGGAAAATGGTAGGATCTCACCATATTCAGATTTTCACATCAGGATCATGTGCTAGGCTGAAAGAAAGGTTTTAGTGAAACTGTGGGTCTCAGTGTGGTGTTACAGTCTGATACATAATGGGCTGTGATATTCAGGAGATTAGATAGCTTAATGGTCCCTCCTGACCTTAAACCTACATAGCTAAACTCTATATTCAGATGTAGGCTTTGTGTAAAAACAACACCCCCAAATTCTTTAACTCAACTGTTTAATAACTTCTGGTATCTTTCAAAACTGACTGATTTCTGAAAGATTTCTGGCCATAACATCTCCTGAGAACTGAAGTGATGAATATAAGCTGAATATAATTGTTATTTGTAGCAATAACAGTTTATTAATAATGGGACTGTTTTCTATTCTGTTACACCAGTTCTTAAAATCAGTATGATGGTTGTATTATTATGGCATAAATTACCATATTTGTGGTAATAAATATGACATTTAGCAGCTGAAATTCACTTAGAAATCAAGCTACATAGAGGAACACAGAGGATAAATATACTGATGTGATTTGCAAATATTTATTAATTGAACATCACCATAACACTGTGAATTGAGTAAGTATTATTATACTGATTTCACAGATATTTTCCCATCTAGGTGAAGTGGCTTGTTCAAAGCTATATATATATTTTTATATATAAAGGCAATAGCCAAAAGTTCATTAAAACCCATACAGGAAACCCTGGCCCTCTTGAAGCCCTTTGCAGATTTGAGGGAACTGAACTTTCAACTTAGTTAGCTTAAACCTGAATCCATCTTAGGCAGAGTGAAATGTTTTTCTTTCAGTTTGTATCTGACCTGAAAACTTGTGCCAAAAGAAGTATAATGATCATTCTAGATTTATTTTCTTTTTTTCTGTACTATGTCTTGTTTGATGATCACACTGAATTACCAGACAAAAAAAAAAAATAATCTTTACTCTCTGCCCACTTATAATATTTTAATATATTTCCCACGAGGGTCAGGTGAACAGAGATTAAATTCTGTTTACAGAAACATTTGAAAACCCATAAGAAAAATGTCCAGGGAGAATGAAATCAGGCCTTTATTCCTAGTACTACAGTTGACTTCTAATGTATTCTTCAGCTAAGTAAGCTTATGTTAAGATTTTCTTGGTATTCAGAGAAAAAATATAAAAATGAAAACAAGTCTCATGAATTGAGTCATTAAAGCTAAATGAGAAGTACCTAAATTATTTTGTGTGAAAAACATCAATTCTATAACTTTAACAGTTCATAACTCTGTTTTATTGAACTCGTACCAGGGAAATGGGGGGTTATCCCAATTAATTGACATAGGTTATTAACTAAGTTTTGAGCTATTTCAAGTGATTTGCAATTCAATAATTTTGTCTAGCTTTGGCCTGAGCTACTGGGGGGAAGGATGAAGACAACTGAATGTAACACAGTGATTCAATATCACCTTTTTCTCTGTCCAGAGGCACTCTTGCACTGTCCACAACTCTGCATGGCTTTTCCCCACCTTCACATCAAAAGGGAGAAATGGCCAGGAAGCCATCACAAAACTATGATTTCCACATCCTTGCCAGTGAAAAGTCCTCCTACCCCAGCGCTCAATTTCACATATTTCCTCTAAGGACGAGGATCCCAGTGCCTTAGCTTCAGAGGAAAAACTGCAGTGGTTTTATTTTTTGATTGAACAGGTCACAAAGCTTTCCTCTTCCTACATCTGTATTCTCAAAGCAGGAATTACCTCCACATCATTTCAACAGCATCATGGTTTAGGCCCAGATGGTAACTAACCACCACACAGCCACTAACTCACTCTTTTCCCCAGTGGGATGAGGAGGAAAATATCTAAGGCACATTTCATGGGTTGAGACAAGGACAGGGAGGGACAATGAGACACAAAACCACATCTTAAAAACCTTCTCCTGTGCCTCCCTTCTTCAGGCCCTCTTTTGATCCACATTTCTCCAACTCCTCACCCCAGGCAGCACAGGGAGTCAGAGAATGGAGGTTGTGGTCAGTTCATCACACACTGCCTTTGCTGCTCCTTCCTCCTCAAGGGGAGGACTCCTCACACCCTTCCCCTGCTCCAGCATGGGGTGCCTCCCTTCTCCAACATGAGTCCTTTTCTCCTCTAACTACTCCTGCATAGGTCTCTTCCACAGGCACACTGTCTTTCAGGAGCAGCCTGCACCGGCATGGGCTTCCCACCTAGTCACAGGCTCTTTGGGCACATCCCCCTACTTCAGGGTGGGGTGCTCCCTGGGCTGCAAGTGGGTCTCTGCTTCCCCGTGACCCTTCACGGCTGCAGAGACACAGCCTGCCCTCTCACCATGGGCTGTAGGGGAACCTCTGCTCTGGCCCACCTCCTCCCCACCTTTTTGCACTGACCTTGATATCGTCCTTGTTGTAAGTCTCCCACATCTCTCTCCTTCTGAAGGGCTCTTTTTTTTCTCCTCTTAAATATGTCAATCACAGAGGTGCTAATTGGCTCAGCCTGGCCAGATGTGGATCTGACTCGGAGCTGGGGAAGCTTCTAGCAGCTTCTCACAGGAGCCATGCATGTAGGTTCTCCTCTGTTACCAAACCCCCTGGCACACAAACCCAACACATACAGCAACTTCTGACTTCTTCTGTGCCTTTTCACTCAAGAACTATGCCAATTATCTGGGGCTTAATAAAGTTATCAGCAGTTTCCATTTCAGTCCCTTGCAAGGCATCTGAAGTCTCTCTTCCCAAGGAAATGTTATTATGCTGAAAAGTTACATATATCGCCTGGAAGAAATAGACACTTTGCCTTGATTTCCCTGCAAGGTCATTGTGTAATGGCTACCTACATTTGCAAGATTCTTCTTGTGTCTAATAATAATTATTTCACTAGACTACCTCCTTCTTCAGGGATGTCTTGTAATATTTTTCCAAGCTATTCCTTCACCTCAGTTGCACAGGGGGGTACTGTTTGAATCCTCAAATGGACAATACACTTCACAAAATGTGTCACATAGGGAGAAGAAAGTTAAGAATAAGCAATGCAGAGTTAGAAAATATCTACAAGGAGAGGATGTTAGAAAGAATGACACTTTCCTTCTGGCTACAATACAGAATAAGGACGGGGATGTGATAATACTTAAATAATGTTCTTCCCAGTTGGGGGGAAAAAAAAAAAGCAAGCACATCAAATTTAAAAATCAGCACACAGTGTAGAAATTAACAGTATCACAGAGAGAGAAAATAGAGTAAAAGTCAATTCCGTACTATGATGTCAGCTGGCAGGATATGGAGGGCATCCATCTGCACAGTTGTAAAATACAAAATTAAATGGGCTATAAATCTCCTTCCTTTATTTTTCCAGCTTCGTATGACTATGATTCTCTAAATCAGGTGGATAAACCAATATGGGTAGAAAAAGTCTTTACATATGTTAAACTTGGTAGCAGTTCTAATGCAAGTGGAGTCCTTATCAGCCCTGAAAGGAAAATACAAAACCGAATCAAGGTCATCACCAATGACAAGCTGCAGATCCATCAGGGGTGTTGGTGATACGGTTGATGCTTACCAGCCCATGTGACAGAACAATCAACACAACGATGCAGACTCCTTTTTACTGCATACGATTCAGAAGGGAGGCAGCTATAATCCCCTGCATGTCTTCTGCAAATCCAAACCTGCCTGGAAACATCACAGGAAATAGGAAATAGTGACAAAAATCTAATAGGTCTCTTCCCAAAAATACAGAGCCTAAAACTGGTTAAACAAAGGTCAAATCACAGTAAAACATGAATACTATTGAGTATACAAGTCATGTTAGTTATGGAAAGGATACATCACTGGACTATGATCCAAGTATGATAAAAGCTATAAAGCAGTTAAATGTTTCTGTATATGAATAATGATATACACCTACAAGATTTAAGCAAAATTTAGCAAAACTAAAGTTTCTCTTAAGATACTAGGAAATGTCCAGCAACTACTATTACAGGAATAGCAGTGCCAACAAAGCCATTTCAGTATGTAAATGTAAACCCATCAAGCCTGTATGAAAGCTAAAGTACTACAGTGAAAGACATCAACTGCAAGAAAGTATCCTCACAAGCCACTTTGCTTCCTACCTGAAGGAATTTCTGTGAGAAAGCAAGAGCACTAAGACCAGTTCAGCAGAACTATACTCCAGAGACAACCAAAATATCTGTGACCATCAATGAGGGTTGAACAGGTTGCCCAGAGAAGCTGTGTATGCTCCCTCCCTGGAAGTGCTCACGGCCAGATTGGATGGGACTTTGAGCTACCTGGTCTAGTGGACAGTATCCATGCCCATGGCATAGAGATTGGAAGTAGGTGGACTTTAAGGCCCTTTCCAACCCAAATCATTCTATGAAGTTCTCATACACCCTGATAATTCAACAGATTTGTGAGAACATCCTTGACAAACTTGTAATTTCTTCACCACTGAGATTTACCCAGGACTTTGAAGCCATTATAATTAGTATTAATAATTAAGGGCATGTGCTGGATTCGGCCAGGAAAGAGTTAACTCTCTTTACCGTGGCTGCTAGGAAGCTGTTCCTGGATGCAGAGGGAAGTACTGGTAAGTTCTTAGCTGGCGCTGGGGAATGCCTGCACCAGATTCAAGGTCTTTCT
>NW_010224837.1:0-8518 GCF_000690775.1 Eurypyga helias
TGGCAGCAAAGGGCCAAAAGCTGCCCCCAGGGTTTGAGTTGCAGCCTCACCAGTGCCCAGTACAGGGTACGATCCCTGCCCAGGTCCTGCTGGCCACACTGTTCCTGATGCAGCCCAGGATGCCGTTGGCTGCCTTGGCCACCTGGGCACACGCTGGCTCACATTCAGCCCTCCACGTCCTTTTGTGCCAGGGCGACGTGCACCTGAGTGACGCTTTGTGGGTTGGCGAGGCCCCAGCGTCCAGGCTTTTCTTAGTGCCTGCACGACCCAGGACCTCGCTCCGTGGGACCCCCGGTGCACCCCAAGGGAGCGGTAGGTCAGCCTGAGGTGGGACCGCAGGAGCTGGTCCTGAGGGGCATGGCCGTGTGGGGAGCAGGCCCCAGGCTGAAGGAAGGCGAGGACAACAGGCAGCGCCAGCTCTGCAGGGGACAAGTACAGCTGGGCCCACCTGACAAAACCTGGGCCTCTGCAGTGCCTCAGGCACAAGCTCCAGCTAAGCCTTTCCTGCAGCGGAGGTGTGCTTGGCTCCTCTCCTCCGTGCATGCCTGAGCGCCAGATGTTCTCCTGAGGTGTGCAGGAATTGCCTCCCAGACATCCATTTGTCCGTGTCGGTGGAAATAATCATCTCATGCACCGAGAAATTGTTGTACTCCTCTCAATTCACAAGCTCTTCACCGTCTGTCCTGCTTAATGTACGTGTTTAGGAGGCCTGTTCCACCCAGCAGCCGCTTATTCAGGCAGCTCTGCCGCATCTGTCTGCATTAAGGGCACAGAATGTCTCTGCCGTGTCCTGCCAATATCCAGAGCAGGAGGGAGAAAAGACTAATGAGGAAACAGGCCAGCATACAAGGATACAGCCCAAACTCCAGTCACTGACCAGGGATGGGGGTACAATTGCTGACAAGGCATTTTCCTGGAATTCCCTCGTTCACCCAACACCAAATCCAATCTGCAGAAATAAACAGTTTAGGAATAAATTCCAGAACTGGTATCTAGAGTAATGGAGAGTTTAAGACTTATGGTATCAATGTTCTTTCCACCCAGAGCGTTGTTTATGCAGTAGCAGGGCCAAGCTCTTACTCCTGAACACGGTAATTTGGATTAAATAAGGGTTAATCTGAATGTACATATCAGAGGCATTTACTATAGAGAAAAGGTTGTTGCCTGAAAAACAGACCGTATCTTAAAAGTACGTTAATCCTAAATGAAGATTTCATATACTTAATTTTTGTGGCATTTTCAACTTCTTTACTTTCACATTCACATTTTCGGGGGTGGGAGGGGGGAGAGGGGAGGGAGGAACCTGCCAAAAAATATGGAAATGAGAGCAGTTACTGATTCGGGAATATGAACAGACCTTCCTCAAACTACTTGGGGATATTTCAGGTTCTCTGGACATATTTTAAAATAAATTCTAAGTTTTAGATTTTAAATGCCTTTAAAAATCTAGCAGTTGGTTCCGTTACATTTTTTTTCCACATATGGTCATTCAGATAAATATAAGATACATTTTTATCTAACATATGGAAACTTTAGAGTATGTCACTTCTTACTATCTGGAAGGACTTCTACTCCATGCAGTACGTGAGTTTATCTGTTTTTCTTCCATAGGGTAGAAGATACCACTGAAGACATCAGAGGTTCAGTGTCTTAATATAACAGGAAGATGGATTTGTTGCATTCTTAAAAGGAATTATCCACAGAAGATAAAGGCTAAAAGAAAAAATGTGCTTTACTGTCTTGAAAACTGACTGAAATAAAAATCTTTTTCCCACTTTACTATGCATTAGCTGTAGCACAGACTCTGATGTGCTCTGTTGTACCAGAATATTATGGAGCTGATATATGCTGTACTGATTTGAATTTTCCTTGTAGAAAGAATAAACATAAGTTTTATGACTCCCCTTTGTATTAAACTGGAACTGATCTTAGTCTTAAATACTGCAGCATAAGGTACCCACACAGGGAGAACCATATGCGGAGATGAACACTGCTGGATTTATTTAGGGATATGCTAACCGACGTATCTAGGCTGGTTACCCTCATACTTTACCTACTGAAAATACATATATGCTTTTTTTTTCTTGTTGCTTGGATACTTGACTTCAACCCCTGAAATATTATTAGCTGTTATATACTCAGTTGCACTCAGATGTCGTAACAAATATTGATTTCTGCTTGTACAGGTAATATCAACTGGTTTATAGTTAATTTTTTTTGGTTTTGTTTTCTGCTGGTAGCACCCAAGGAATTCATTCTCATGAGCTGTGTCTGGCCTGCAGGCTCAGAAGCGGGAGGTGAGGTGGAAGACACTGTGTGTACGCTGTTTAAGAGAATGTCCTTTTCAGTTTACATCTGCAGGCAGTGGAGGGAAATAGCGACTTCAGTTCTGCCCTGAAGAGGTGGATCAGACTTGTTGCACGGGGACGTAAGCTTCGCTCAGTTGTATCGATCTGACTCCATGTTGATCTCCACAGGACATTCCTCTTCCCAACAGTAGTATTCTGACAACTTGTATGTGATACCTTTAAATAATCATCATCATCCTGGTCCATTCATAAAAGAAATATGAAATCTAACCATCCATAGCTTAGCTCACATAGCTTAAGATTGTTTTTCAGGTGCTAAATTCATCCTTTCAACTGCCATAATGACAGAAAAAACTCATCTTCTGTGGCTGGAATTTCTGCAGGCTGCTTAAGTTCCATAGGAATCTACTTTTTTTTTTTCCCCTGATGAGCTATTTATTTCCCAGTGTGACTGTTTTATGTATGAGGCAGCAGGAAAAGAGAGTACACGTTCCTCACCCGAGGTGCTTCACTCCTGTATTCTTCAAATGCTTCTTGTCATCACCGAAAGGCACTTCCACAAGAGCTCCAAGTGCCCAGCACCACTAAAACACAGTCCCATGCTACGCTTTTGCACAAACTGAGGCTTCTTACTAGCTAAAACAACACATCCTCACTTTCCCAGTTTAAGGAAGGAAAGCACAGCTCCACTAAGTGGCAGCACTCGGCGTCATTAGCATCAGCTTCGTTCAATTAATTTGCGAGCGGTCTAATATAAACTGCTGCCCATGTGGCAATACGACGTATGCCTCTTTTTGGCTCATAGTGTTTGATTTCATCATTTCCAGGAGAGATAATGAACGTGTACTCAGAGAATTGAAGAGTAACCTTTCCTAACACTTTCACTGGCTCACGTTTTTGCGGAAATTTCCATGTGAAAACATGGAACATGCCATGTTCACTTACATGCCGAAAGCAGTGAAGTGAATCTCAATCGCCAACGCCGCCAAAGCTGTCAGTAAACATATTCTCACATGTTGGAAGTATAACCTCATAATAGTCATCTGTATTCCTAATTTTACTCATTCTTAAAAGGTCACTGGTGGGGTTTAATACCAAGACGTGCCTAAGAGGTACTGGAGTCAAATCACAGCTTGTAACCAAGTTCCTAAGCAGATTCCAGTGCTGCCCCAGCTGCATTCCTGAAAAGCTGTTATCTAAACACGATGGCTCCACGTGGGATGCTGGGTAGGTACCTATATTGCTTTGTCCTCAGGCTGAGGCATATTACATGCTGAAAACAGAAGAAGAGGAGCATGTGCAATTTATTTTCCTGTGCTGTTTTGATTCTGGAAAACCAGCGTTAGGAAATCACACCCAACCGTAGTTCTTCCACTGCTGTCTGTGGTCTGTTTTGAAACCGGCTGAAGAGATTTTCAGTGTCACGCTGCAGAGTGTAACTGGGAAAGAAAATAACCCAAACCAGCCTTTTATTACTGAAAAATGTGTAGGTGTGTCCCTGAAGTGTATTACTCTTTACAGAAGGAAAGGCAAGTCACCTTAGTACTGTTTATCATCACAGAGAAAACTTTCCTGCCCAAACCACCCTTTTATTTTCTTACTGGAAAATGTGTAGGTGTGTCCCTGAAGTGTATTACTCTTTACAGAAGGAAAGGCAAGTCACCTTAGTACTGTTTATCATCACAGAGAAAACTTTCCTGTGCAGCTCCACTATCTTGTTATATCACAGGAGCTGATTATATGAAATCCTACGTGCCAGAAATTCAGGAAAAAAAACATTAGTTGCAGTCTTTGTGTTCTCCAGTGAATTCTGTTCTGTTCAGCCTCGAAGAGCTGTAACATAGCCCTGTTGGGATGAGCTTCATTTACATTAGAGTTAAAACAATATAAATGTGCTTTACACCACAGCCCAGTATAAATAAGATTCAGGGCTTTTGTTTCAGACAGAATAACGTAGAGGGTTTTTTCTTCAAAATTCAATTCCGGGAGGGTAGGAACTAAACAAACAAAGCCACACCCCCTTCATTTTGATATAGCCATGAGAGGCATTTTCAGGCAAAACTGATCTTGAAGGTTACCAGAATCCAATTAAAAAATAACAAAAGAGTGTGGCTTTGCCGCTCAAGGAGGATTTATGATCAGAGGAGACACAGTGGATCCTTTGTGGCTTTGTTCTCCGCTGTTCTCCGGGAATGACAGCAATTGTCCAGCCTGGCCTCTCAGACAAGAATGAATGTCAGGCCACAAGTGGATTTACTGTCTGTTGTAGTGAAAAACTATAACGTTGCTATGACAGGGTGGGAAGGGATTATTATTGATTTGAAATACCCTGCAGGATTATGGAGTTGTGTCAGCATGCCAAAGAAGAGGTTTCATGTACGTGTGGAGGTTTCAGGTGGACTGATGCTACGCCCTGCCAGAAATTCGGTTGCATGTGCCATAGCAGGCACATTCTCTTCCACCTCTTCGTCCTCACACACACAGCCATGCCAAGTGTTGGATAAAGGCTGCGCCGAGACCCGGATTTCTTGAGCACGTGCAGGGGTGGGTGCTACTCTTGCCCCCACCAAGATCCCTGCCGCAGGAGGGCCAGCGCGGGCTTGGGGCTCGTGGACCCGTGCTCCTCCACACATGATGGATCGCGGTGCTGGTGGCAGAAACATTGTCACGGTCACGCAGCTTCACGTTTGCTACTGATTTGTTCAAGATATGCTTCTTGTTTTTTTCAGAGGGTCTTCCACGGGTTTATAGTTTTCCCTGTAAAAAGTGCTCCTCATATTGAAGCTTTCCCGTCCTTCACATCGTACCACAATCCCTCCTGAGGTGCCGTTTACGTAAGAAAACAGGTATGCTCAGCAAGGTGCCTGCTGACTGCGCATCTGAGGCGCATTCATCTACCCTGGAATGTGCTAATGAAACATGCCTGGGATATTACAGTGACAGAGCAGTAGAGAAATGGGTGTGACATACTGAGAACGCCAGAGCATCTCGCTATTATTTGCTGTCAACACCTAATGCAGACCCAGCTCACGCTATTAAGAAACCATCTTTGCACTTGCATTTCAGACCTATAATGCAGCAATTACACCTGGAAGCGAGGTATGCGTAAGCGAATACACCTCTTTTGTCCCTCTGTTCGTCCAGATGTCTTCCACCGTGAGGAATAAGCTCACACGCTTACAAGGCAGGGCTGGTCTCAGGGCAGTCTATGCACAGGTATGTGGAGAACGTCAAATTTTAGACAGGTAGGCTGCCTGAGAAATTGAACAAAAGCAGTGCGAGGGCCTGAGTGCAATGGTCAGAAAGGATAAGACCCCGGAAGAACCATTCCTTAAATCAGTGGACTTTCACTAGTGCCAGTTTCCACCCAGCCTAGTAAAATACATCCTCTCCGAAGTAAGGCATTTGTAATAGACAGTCCACACAATGCCATAACAAAGTGATTTTATTGACATTCCTCTATAGTGATATGGTTGAATAGAAAGCACAGCCTGAGAATCATGTGGCATTTTTCTGTCAATATAAGCAAAATCAGTCCAGTAATGAGGACCTTTCCTGCCATTGACTTTATGTAGTCTTTAACAAAAACCGTAACAGACGTTTCTGTTAGATAAATCAGAAGCTGCAGGGAATTTGGCTAATGGTACAATATTTACTATACCTAGTATCTACTATCTACAGGCATCTGTTTGTTACTAGAACAAAGGAACTACATGACTCACTAGAGAGAAAGTAACAATCCAATCTTTTGGACCTTGTGATATCTGGAAAACCTATCTCAGATTTAGTATATTGCAGTCATTTTTTTTCCTTTTAATAACTAACACTGAGGTACAGCAAGAATAATAATAAAAAAGCACCGCATTTGTCGTAGAAAGATCTGTTGGTCTGCACTGGACTGAAAGTGTTTAATCTTGACTGGGAAGCCCTATTAATGTTACTGTGGAGACAGGGCAAATAATTATTGTTTCAACAGAAATTAAACAGATCTCCAGTCAAATCTGTCCTCCTGGATTTCCACAGACCGTTACAGGGTCGATAGCGATGGATGAGTTTAACTCGTCCTCTGTGCGTGTACAGTTTAGCTTATTTCTTACTTGATTTGCGTGTCCAAACTCAGGATCCTACTGTTTCCAGCTAGAGGTATGTCAGCTATTTGTTACAGTGAAAGTGGAACAACAAAACACAAACCCAACAAACACCCCGCTCCCCACAGGCCGTCTCTCAAACTAGACTACAAACTCACACCTTAGCTACAGCTCACTGAAAAGTTCACGGGCACCTGAGCAAACCCAGAGGAGAACGTCCTCTGTGTCAGACCTGTACAAAACTCACGATTTCTCGGTTAGATGGAGTTTGGATATCACTCACTTCTTGCCCTGCGATAGCCACGGATGGAACATGAAAGTCAAGCTCTGAACATGCCCAGCCACGTGATGGAAACTGAACGCTCGCGTAACGTACTGCAGACTGAAGCGACAGCATCTGTAAGGTTTAGACCTGGAGCAATTAACAATTGTGCAATTAATTGTTCGTCCTGGATCAAATCCTGCATAGCTTACGTGGCTGAACAGTCGGTGAGACAATTTCATGGAATCACAGAATAGTTTGGGTTGGAAGGAACCTTAAAGCCCATCCAGTTCCAACCCCCCTGCCATGGGCAGGGATACCTTCCACTAGACCAGGAAGGTCTTTCAAGGTGGAAGACCTACTGATGGCTTGGAACAGAATATCTACTTTCATTCTGGAGTCTTCAGCTTAATGCTTGTATAGCAACAGGATTTCATAAACAGAAATATCCCTTTCCCTCCCTCTACCATTAATACCGTCACAACAGTTTCTTTGAGAAAGATACGGACCCTCTGAAACCAAACATGCAAATGGCCAATATTCATTGCTCCTCTGGAAAACTGCACTTCACAGAAGCTGTCAGACTGCCGGTTCCATTTTTCACTTGCATTTTAAAATCTACCGATGTCGATGTCGCATCGTAATCAAGCCACCACTGTGCTTAAAGGGAACAGAGTTGAAGGAGCTGAGCAGGTTATTTTACTGTAAATCTGCCCTGTGGAGTATCTTCTAGTCTTTCCTGTGGGAAAAGAATGAAACCAGAAATTCTGTGATCAACAGTCAGCGTTTTACAAATGAAAATGCAGACCTGGGGAGAGCACAGATGATCATATGAGTAACAGGATTTGAATTGAAAGGTGAACAAGGAAGGGTATATGCCTTGTGTATGCATAACTACAGCTACAAAGTCAATTAATTGCATAATGGGCAGGTTAAATAACAGGGAGAGGAAGGTGGGTTCCTCCCTCTCTCCTGTTAGCACCATTCACTGCCTCACTCGCTCTAACACTACGGTGCCACTTAGGCGCATGGCTTCCCCTTCGCTCCAGGCTGGGACCGGACTCGGCCCACGGTATGATGCAATGAGTGGAGAAATGCACTGTCCATCCGGATATCCTAGAGATGATGTCACTGTTTGAAAACCTATCGGGGTAGGGCGCTTGGGAAGAGAGAGGGGTAGGACTGGAATGATAGAATGCAAGAAAAGCAGAGCATGGCATTTTCTTTCTCTTTGATTTATGACAATAGTCAACTGTCTTCCTCTATTCCTGGCTTCGGATCCAAAAAAATCTGCAAGGAAATCTGCATGACCTTGTCGCTTTGATCTCATCACAGCCACCTAGGAAAGCAACCTTTCAAAAATACTAGGCTGTGCACTGGAAAGACAGCTTGGACCAAGGATTTGGATGGGAAGTAGCTGGCCATGCTGTATGTTTCCCGGAGCAGGAACACACAAGGTACTTGAGGTGGCATCTGCCAAACAGGTATTCGACCTCAGTGCGTGGCGAGTGCCAGGACCCGCTGTGGAGGAGAATGTCAGGAGAAAGCCTTCCTTGTTACAATCGGTGGGGTTTGATGCTGTCTCTGAAATACAAACATCTTTAATTATGCTACAAAAAATAGTTTCACTTTTTCTTAATAAAATATAGTTTTTAAGTACTTAAAAAAATTTAACTATACAGTATTGTAAAGATTGGAATTATCGTTTTTTAACTTTTTTACTGTGGTAACGAGACAGCTCTTGATGCACTGTTTTCCTTGGCCAAACATGGACCAACCAGTTGGATACTTCTCTTCCTTTTCCGTTGTTAGAAGACATCCAACGTTTGACATAACGCAGGTAACTCTGTAACACCAGC
>NW_010224837.1:8540-33491 GCF_000690775.1 Eurypyga helias
AGAAGACTTTGGGGTGCGGTGGCCAAGAGACGGAAATTGGAAGGTTTCGTCGTTCAGTCTCTCCTGGCGTGGCTCGCCCTGATGTAAAATTCATGCTCATGTGACGGATGCTCTCAGAAAAAAGTTAACATTTCCATCTCTACCGTGCAGTGGGGTTGGTCGTGGGGGATAGATGCCCGAGAGCTCGTCTGTAGAAATAATAAGCATCGTTTTCGGCGCCTGGTACAAAGAAGCTGGCCTGGAGCTGCAGCCTCTGTATGCAGCTGTAATATGAGTACTCAGCAAGAATAATAACATGTACTATAAAACAGATTCTCAGTAAAAGCCATACAGTAAATGACTATAAAAGTGGCTGAAATGTCACAGAAATTGAATGAGCGGGGCAATTTAAATATCCCAAATATTTTCTATGTCATTAACAAAAGCTACAATTTCTGCTTAGAAATGTGGTTTTGAGTCCATCACCTTTCAAATACCTATTGACCTAAGAATCAAAGCAGGAAAATGATCTAAAGCTCTCAGAATGCCATTTTTCAAGTGTGATGAGTTTCTGTAGAGCCACCATAAAAACACGTGGGAAACCAGGGTCCAATTCTTTTCTCCGGAGAGAAAACTTACGGGAATTAGATGTGTCAGACATTGAACCGATCTCCTGATTTTCCACTTTTCTGAAGCACAGCTAACACAAAACTACCAGTAACAAGCCCCCAAGGGGGTGTGCTATTTCATGTGAGCTGCTTGACTCTATGATGTTACCTTCTCACTTACCTTCACTCACCCTTCACAAGTCTCTCACTTCGTATTTCATGCACCCTTTCACATATTTAGTGTCAGAAGTAAAGATACTTCATATCTCCTTTTCCCAGTTAAGACAAACACTTTCAATCTGAGAACAGTCTTGGAAAACAAGGGCAGCAAAGATTAATAAATAGGAAACCATCCAAGCAGTGGGGTTGACTGTAACAGCCTCGGCAAAATCCATCAGCTTACTGCTGTTTTCCTTTCATTCCCTGGCTTCAGAGTTGGAATACAGAGTGCACCAAACTGAAGAGGGTTGTGTCAGTAGTAACAAGAGCTAGATCTTCAGTTTAGTGGTACCTAATGTGACTGGAGGGCCTTTGGGCTTACTCCAAGAGGAGGTGCAACAAATCCTTAGCCCAAAGAGTGTTACCATCCCCTCCATCCCTGACAAGCACCCTCATTCACTGCAGCTTCTCGTTTAACAGACCCTAGACTGAAAACTCTCTCCAACCACTCTTGAGGTCATGGAGATTTGCACTGAACAAGAAAAGAAACACAACAGAACCAAAAACCGCCCCCAGCAACCACAGATTAGCCCAGCCTGACAGAAAAGAAACGGCTTCTGCCACAGGGGATGGGATTGTCTAGACTTCCCATTTGGAAAAGAGCATTTTAAACATCAGAAAACAAAGATCTGGTAAACAGAACCCAAGGGTATTCATAAGAGTAGAACATTCTTCTCGTTTCCCCTTTTCCTTGTCATATACAATACTAAGGTAAGGGAGCCTTGTCCTTTATGCTACATAAGACATCCTTCTTGAGTGCGCACAACCTTGTGCTTCTGGTGTGGTAAACATTACAATGGAGATGCCCCTCCCAATATCTCTGAAGTGCAAGTTCTCTCCAGTACCGGCAAGTAACAATCATAACAATTGCTGTTAGGCTTTGCATTGCGTGACAGGTTGTTTTTTTTAGTTTTTGAAGGTCTTATCTGCACCATGTATCTGGGCCAGTTCCAGCTGATGCAACTGATGTGGATCATGAGTTCATATATAAAAATTTCAGTTTTGCTCATAGGTGTCTCTGAGGTGGACAATACACACAGGGAAAACAAGGATGGATGAAGATACATTTGACCAGCTCCTACTACTGGAGTCAATGGTTAAGAAGTATGATGGGCTGTGAATTGATTTAGAAGATGTGGGCATATAAAAGCTTGGAATGCTTGATGAGGTTTTTTTTTATTTTTTAATCAACGTAGGTGGAAGTAAACATTTATTAACATTTGGTCAAGTGTAGTGTAACTTGCATTTGTATTTTCATTGTTATTAATGGAGGTATGTAGAGATATACAGAAACCTTGAGACAGTTGTTTTTCTATTGCATACAGACTAGCAGTCCATTGGAAACAGAGGATGAAAGCATGAAGGTTAGATCTTAGAGGGCGGCAGTTCTTCATGCACAGCTTTTGTCAATCTCGATTTTGTTTGTTTCGTTTCCAAAAATAAAATCATGGGAAACCAAGATCAAAAGATGGTGGACAGGAAAGGTGACATCATCAGCCAGAAAAACACCAGAAGTGCCTGGAACCCCTCATTCAAGTCCAAAGGTGCTAGTTTCTTCAACGGCTGTCAGCAGCTTTTCGTACAGCATGGAATAGGAGGGGTAAGGTGGAAGATCCAAACGGTTGAAACATGTGTGTGCCCTGCAAAAGGAAAATATGCTACGTGTTAAGTTTAATCTAAATAACATGAGAAGATAAGAACTGGGGAAACAAGTTCCTACTGAGACTCAAGACATTCAAGTTCACTCAGGAGAGGCAAAAAAAAATTCTTAGTCTTCAAGTAAAACCCTCAAATTCTGCCAAAATCTGAGGTACTGAAATGCATACGCCCATGAATAGCTGAAATAGAAGACACAAGCTGAGTATCACTGTAACATTCTCGGTTATCTCTGCATTAAACAACCCTGCAGGGATCTTGGTGGAGAACAGCGCTGGAGGTCACTGAGGATCTGCGGTCCAGGTCCTGATAGATACAAAACTCCACTACTACAATTCTGGTTGCTTTGAGTTTTTCCAAACCACCCCACAACTCAGCTGCACATCCAACACGAACAGCCAGTATGTTTTGCCCTGGTGGACAAGCATAATGTGATGACTGGTGGAAGACCGTTCAGGGATCTGCTGACTGAAGAAGGAAGGTTGCTGACAGTGTTTCCCTAAGTCGGCTGTTGGCCATCTGCTGCAAGCCTGGCCTTTGGATGTTATTTATTTGTAGCAGACAAGGCAAAAGCAAAATATTTTGTGCAGAGGAAGCTGCCAACTTGATGACCCCAGTTTGATCACTGTATTTCAGCACCTTCAGACGAAGCTGTGGAACAGGTTCCACGTGTGCCACTGCCTTGCTGCAGCTTTTCTGGTAGCAGCGATTAGCCCCAGACGCAGACTGCGCTTCGCTGTGTGAGGTGCTACACCAACGTGGAGCAAAGAAACCATCCCTTCTCCAACAGTTCATCCATTTCAACCGGCTGCAACGACGCAGAGCTTGTTCAACAAACAGCACAGGGACGTTTTCATTAAAAGGGTTTCATTTTTTTTCAGCCAGCTGGGAGTTTTACATGATGCTAAAAATATTTGTTTCCTCTTGCTCCCTGCGATAATGTGACTTGATAAAGCCCTACAGAAGGAAATGTAGCCTCAATGGATAACAATGGCTAAGCTCTTGGCCCTTCATATTTTTAGAAGCTGTGAAGCTGTTCTACTTTTAGGTTTTCTGTCTCAGACTTTAATTCAATGTTATTTCTTCAAAACTGAAGCAGAAGAGCTACCCTGGAGAAACTATTTGAAAATCTCGCTAGTCATCTCTCAGGCCACCCACAAAGTGAGAAAAACATGATACTGGTAGATGGGCTGGCCTGAGACTTGCAGATTCAGATGAGAGCTTGATCAAGCACCAGTGGTGAATCACTAAAAGCAATCAGGCAACTGAAATAGCCAGAGGCATGTAATCTTCACTGCAGCACACAATTTCAATTAGGATAGCTTTTACCATCCTTTTTCCTCTTCTGTATGAAGATTTCTTAGGTGGTCACTCTCAGAGCGCACAATAAACACAGAATTTGTGGAAATGAGCTAGGAACATACGTGAGTTAGTGAAAAAGGAACATTAATAAAGCCATTATTTAATACACCTCTTGAAATTAAACATGGCAGCTCATGAGTATTATCTGTGAGCAGCCCTGCACTGTTTAGTGCTATCTCAGCCATCTTTGGCAGCGTAGGTTGTTTCTACAACCCACTGCCAATACGTATCAACCGCTGGGAGTTAATTAACTGCAGGATTCTTGTAGTCCATTCAGAACGTGTTTATCACAGGCAAGAGAGCACCATTCAGAGATGCTGGTCTTGAGGAACTCAGCGGCCTGGCTCCAGCACGGGAAGCAGCATAGTCCTGGTGGCTCAGGTGTGGATTCTGCTAATATCGCTCTGCTGAACCTGAAGTGATGTCTCTGTACGGTACTTAACTGTGGCACGTTTAACCGTGTGAGGCCACAGCATCTCAGACGTCCCTGTCATGCATCCTACTGTGCCGCGCAGATGCATCCACAGCCACCGAGTTGGGTGTTTACTTTGCAGACATTCATCTTGACTCATCGTCATCCATCTCATTTCATACTGGTTACGAAACAACCGTGCAATGCTGCTGACTTTTAGTCACTCTTGACCTGGGCAGACTCTGAAAAAAAAGATCCATCCCTTTTTCTATTATGATGTGTACAAAAGTGGACTCTTCTTTAGAAGTTCTCAAGGAATTTATGGTGGGGAGAAACTATTACAAAGAAAGGAGGAAGAAGTTAACATGTCTAGAAACACCGAAGCATTTTGCCAAGCAACACTCGTGTGTTTGCCAGTTCAACAAATTCGTAGAGAAAAAATCCTTTCACTCAAAAAACGGCTATCAAGTCAAAAATGAAAACTGATTTTCAGGAGTCCTCTGCTGGTTAGGTTTACACTTCTTGAGGTGCAAAACACAATATATTGCTAAGGGCAAAACTTGAGTTCAAATTCTGGTCTGTGAAACTCATGTGGATCTACTGCAAATCCGATGGTGCCAGTGAAGCCCACTCAATCTTACAACAAGATCATTATGAGCAAAATTGTCTGGTACACACTCAGCAATGGGCTTAATTGGTTCTTCACTGCAAAGGGCAGACATGGTGGCTACTTGTGCAGCTGAACAACATGTTCTGCCTCACCTGAAGTAAGAGAGAGGGTTGACTGGGACTCCTCATCCAGGGTTCCTGCTCTCCTCAGTAGTGCTGTGCGTAGCACCTTTGCCTCTTGCAACTGAAAGCCAAGACCTTTATTTTCCAAACTGGACTAAAGACAAACTGCTCAGCCCCTCGTCTGGTGTGTCGTATGCCGTGTGACACTGCAGTACCTAAGGCAATCAAGAGACAAGGGTATTTTCCGCAACATCCACTGCTGCCTAACTCTCTGCCTTGTCCTCCAAAGGGATCAGCTCCTCCTGAACGGTGTTGATGGCCTACGACTGATCCCCGTGAGAGTGACTGCAGTTAGCATAATCCAGGGGACACTTGCTGCACATATTGGGGTGAAAACATTACATCCGCAGTGCAGGAAACCATCGTAGCAATGAGGAAAGTCTTCCCGTGATTAAGCGTCCTACCCCGTAAGCCTGCTGACATTTGAGAGGGTGTTCAGGGAGTGAGAGGTCTGGAATAGGAATTCGATTGGTAAGAGCTTTTATGGAAAGGATTCTGGCTTCTCTAGAAGAAAAAGCAAGACAAAGTCATGTAAACCAACTCTGACCCTCATCTGACCTCCTCCTCCAGTAAGTAAAGCAGTAAACGGACCCCTGCAAATTTCATTCTTCCTGGCAGTCTGTCTTTATTGCTCAAAGTAGTTTTGGTGGGTCTGAACCTTTAATCTTGCTCAGTCTTCACAGGGCTGTGCTACTTCTTTTAAGAATTCTCTTTAAAAATCACAAGCATAAGCTTTTGAGATTTTTACATTCTTCTTTTCTTTGTTGCTTCCTTTAATCCCCATAACCATGAGAGTCCAAAGGCAGTAAGAGTGCACAGAACCCCCTCCTATCTTATTTATAGCTTTAACCTATCAACCAAAATAAGGCTTGCATTCTCACATAACCATGCCTGTCAGGCAGAAGCCGGGAATTTCTCCTTTTCATCTTGCTTTCTTTAGATGAACCCACAAACCACTCTTTGATCAACCTCAGGACTCGCAGGTATCAATTTTTGTTGCCTTTGTCTGTAAGAAGGAACACTTATATGCTGTCTGGGAACCACTGCTTAATAGAGGAATGTTGATTTGTAGATGGTATTTCTGTTGTATGTGAGAAAAGAGGAAAGAGAGGAAGGATGGGAGGTAAGGAAGGATAAAAGACAGCACAGCACACACGTAGTCCACTATGAAAGAAGGAAACGATGAGAACAAAGTTCTTTGTAGTCACACACAATCTTTTTTTAATTGCTATATGGGATTCTGGGCTGATTAAATACTTATCATCTAATAGAGAGGGACAGAATTCTGTTACAAAAGATGAGGTGTTTACTAGCACTGGTAATCTTTATCATACATACATGGCAGACACCATGGTGGTAATCACTAATACTACTCTGCCGAATGAAAAACCCTTTCGATGAAAGGGTAGCTGGAGCTCAGCACGGATGGGGAAAGTGACCTCATTGCATCAAACGTGGTCATTTCAATCACTGGGATACATGCTGAGGTCCTTACTTAATTGGCACTCGAACACAAATAACGGGGAGCACAAACAGAAGATGGGGCAGTGGCATCTGTAGGCACTGGACACTTTTGCAGACTGAGGTTTTCAGAAGAGGGAACTATTGCCCCTGCAATATAGTAGAAAACACTGCTAGTTCTTGGCACAGGTTTGTTTTGGGCCAGGAGTTCTGGTCCCACAGTAGCAGATGGAGCTATGTCATTCCAGCTGGAGAGTCATTGTCTGTTCATTAATGTCTGGCGGGGAGCAAAGCGTAGTTGTTGTGAACAACTGCTAAAACTGCTTCTGTGTTAAATAACTGCATGACCCAGGAAAAGTGAAGAGACCTCCTGCTTCAGAAGAGACTGCAGCGGGAAGAGTTCTCCATCCATCCCTACTCAGGCAATCCGTTACGAGAGATAAACCATGTAACTCCTTTAATTTGGGGGAAAATTTTGCATCTTAGATGGGGAGAGTAAAACTTGATGGACAACCTGTTACCTATTGCCTGTTACCTGTTACCTATTCAATGTTATTTCATTTGACAAGCTACCCCAGCTTGGAAAAAAACTACGCTGTAGCTTCACACTGACAGACCCGCAAGTCTGGCTGTCTCTTTGGAACCTGCTTTAGGGTCATGGCCTAGAGATCTGAGATTGGAGCAGCTTCTCTGAGCTGTGTAGTACTTTGACCTTCTAACGTGTGTCATCTCAAAGCACATATAGGTAGGAATAATGTGCCTGGTCCACATGTGTAACCTAACCTGCATTTGTCTTACCGGAGCACACTACACCACCATTACCCTGTTGATACAGGAGAACTGGTACCGATGAATGAGCCCACCAGTTTAGAGTGAAGTTACTGGATTCTCAACCTTCCTGAAAAGGTCTTGCTTAGAAGAAACACTCTAGGTGTTATGTATTAGTGGTTATTCTTTCAGAAGTCTTGCATTTTAGAAATTTACACTGTGCCTCTTTCCTGGGAGTGCCACATTGCTGTCACAAGTGCAAAAGCATGGCTGGTTTAGGTATTATCACATCTTTGCTCACCGTAAGCAAATGGCAGTTGCACCCTCCACTGCCACAGTGTAAGGACAAGATGTAAAGGAGAGTCGCCTAACTACTTCAGCCATCTGGAGCATCAGTGGTGGAATACAGAGAGTGTCCTGGACTCTCCTGACAGAGCTAAAAGTTATTTTCATACTTTGTAAAGCAGCTGAAAACCCAAAGGCCAGACTGACCTATCCCCAGTGACCTACCATCTACCTGGATGTCAGGAAAGCCAAACGTGTCGGCGTTATGCAAGCTTCCAAAACACCTCCCCCGGCATTGCGTTTATTGGGTCAGGGCCTAAGAACTAAGGTCAGTAATTAGGGGTTGCAACCCATACCTCAGCACATAAACGGCTAAATCTGATGACTGCTAAAACACAAGAAAGCTGGTTGGTTTTTTTCCCCTAGGACTTTGAAAAGGTGGAGCACGGGTTACTCTTGCTGTGAAACTGTAGGAATTGTTAGAGGCAGAAGGGAATTTGTTGTGGTTTACTTGAAACAGCTAAAGTTAGTTATACTCATATTATATCACAGGGGCCAAAAGGCCTACAGGATATGACATATGACTTTTTTTTAGCCTCGAAGTCAAAGTAAATATGTAAGTAAACCTAAATAAACACAAGCAATCCATAATCAGGCATTTAAAAAAAAAAAAGGTTTAAATAACATTCATTTAGTTGCTTACCTAAGGATTTAGGGAGCCTCCAGGTTTAGTCTGTGTGCTTTATGTATTTCTTAACACTGTGTATACTTGGCAGCACCCCATAATTTTCTAAAAACACAGGTAATAACTCACGGCGATCAAGCTGTGTTTATTCCCCACGAGCAAGTGTTGTTTCTCTTTCCCCTGGCTAAAACCAACGCGGAGCTCTGAGGCTGCTGAAAGGTGCTAACAACTTTCACCTGGAAAAGCGGCCTCTCTGGGGAGGGTGAGCAGCAGGCAAACACAAAGCCCTTAATGTGAATATCTCGGGGCCAACTGCATCTAGGTCGTAAGTAATGCCTAGGTTCACAAAGGGAGTTAAGCAGAGCAGAAAGAGGCCAGTTACCTTTTCAGAACTTGATGGCCCAGGCTGGATAGGGCTTTGAGCAACCTGGTCTCGTGGAAGGTGTCCCTAAATCAGAACGTACCAGCTATGATTCAACCCAGCTGTTTTAAAGTAAGTCAGCTTTTTCAGCTGAGATGAACTGTGCCTTACAAACACTTACTTCCCCCTTTTCCTGACCTCAGAGGGAGTCCCTGTAAGATGTCAGCTCAGGGTGTCTGCTGACACAGCGCCCTGGTCCAGCTCCTGTGTCTCCCCGCTGCGTAGGCACGGACCAGAGCGGGTTTGTACTGAGGGTGACTGCATCTGCACTCTCCAGAGAACTCTGAAAGTCTGCCCAAGTCCATGTCTTACTGTGTGCTTCTGGGTAAGCAACACGGATGGCAAGTAACCAGGAAACTGGACCAGACCCGATGTCAAGTGATTGAATATATCTGCGAGGTCTGTGAGAAGAGATTGGAACAGGTTGCCCAGAGATGTTGTGGATGCCCCATCCCTGGATGTCTTCAAGGCCAGGCTGGATGTGGCTTTGAGCAACCTGGGTTATGGAAGGTGTCCCTGCCCATGGCAGGGGGGTTGGAACTAGATGATCTTTAAGGTCCCTTCCAACCCAAACCATTCTATAAATTCTATGAATTCTATGAATTGTTACTCTGTGCCATGACAGTAGCCTCCTCCGGACTGCAGCTGAAAGCACATGATAAGAGCAGGAAGGAAGCATCCTTTGGAGGGCAAACGCTATGTAAAAGGCTCACGTAGCAAAAGCATCTCAGAGGTGCTGAGATGCGGCCCCATGAAGAACGCTCTGTAATCCCAATGGGCAGAGCCTCCGGCCCCATTGATTCCCGTCAGTGAGGAAGGATGAGAGCTGGTCACGGGTAAAGTGCTGGAGCAGAGCTAAAAGGTGAATGTGTCACGGCTGTGTCGTGGCTCTCTTGGGGGCCTTAGGCAAGCCAGACCACCAGTCCCTGTGTTCCGAAAAGGAAGATGACCCCTCCTTGGGGAAGCACCGTGCAGTCTGCCGACTCTCTGACGTGATGGCTTTTTGCACAGATTGGGTATTATCGGTCTGAACTCCCTTCACTAAGCTTCCTCGTGAGGGAAAAGTGGAACCATCAGAGCAAATGAAGGGATTACACTCAGGTCTCTGGCTAAAACCCAGAGGCAGCTTCTGGCTTTCATGGCTCTGTAAAATCACAAGTATTTTTACTAGCGTTTTGGAAGTAAAGGGAATGGAACCAGCTGACAGGGTCCTGCTGGTCTGGATCTGTTCCAGAATCAAAATAAGAAAACTAGATTCGGACCTATGGAAATCTTTCTCTTAACCGTTTCCCAGAATTCAAAGGAGTTTAAACCGACCCTGCAAATAAAAACCCACGTCTCTCCGAATTCAGTTACAGAACCAACTGATAATTTTTTCTTTGCCGTTTTAAGATGTCGTTACTGCATTCATTATCTTTCACCAGCAGAAAGTACGAGGCTCGCCCTTCCCACAGCAATTCTGGTTGTGTATCCCAGCTGGGACATACCTTGGAAGGGAGGTTATTTTCCCCCATTTCTCTATACAGAAGCGCCGCAGCCCATTGCTCCCTCGGAGAGCTGCAAAGCCCTCGTACGGCACGCTGGATGTTCCAGTGACGAATTGCAGCAACCGGAGTCTCTGCTCATTGTTAAACCTCTCCACTGCTGCCCAGAACCACCGTATTACTATGTGGCCATCATGGTAACCTAAACCAAGAGGCAAGAGAGAGAAATTAAAATCACCCCTCTAAGTGGTAGGTGTGTTCCCGTTAGAATGGGGCAGTAGATCTCCTACTGAAAGATCCTACCCTAACGATATATCTTGTTCTTGATGAGCAGTAGGTCCCAGCCCCCATCTTGTCCTGGCTATGGGTACTAGAATGTTACTAACTCCTTTGAAACCCTGAAATTCAAATACACATTTGAAGTATGTTGGCCTCTCACAAATCCCTTGGCAATAACCGGGGTTACCTGCATGAGATGTAAAAATCCAGTTGCAATGTGCCACACAGTGCGAGTCCTAAAGACTTAACAACTTCTGGTTCCCAAATAAATTCCTTTTTTTTTTTTTTTTGGATTGCAATAGTGTCCAACATATGGAGAGGAGTTTGCAAGCCCTTCCCTGGCAAACTTCCCACCCAAGGGGCGCTGTGCATTGGTTTGTGCTAGTGAAAGTCAGCATAAAACCAGGCTGGATCTGTTTCAATAGCTAAACAGAAAAAAGTAGGAGGAGAGTAACCTGGGGGACCAGCTGCATATTTCAAGGTAACACAAAGGCTGGGCAGTGACAGCAAACACTTCAGCCTTGTATTTCAGGGGGGGATATGTGAACCTCAGGGACTTTCCTTTTGTAGTGCAGAACTGGTGGATTTCACATTTATCCATCATCCAAGACAGCCTGGATAAATCATGCTCAGTGTTTAAAGCAAAACCAGGCCAAACATTAGGGGAGAAGGGAAAAACATCCAACTTGACATAGTTTAGGCTGTGGGGATGGTTAAGATGGCTGTGGGGATCTGTGTTTTGCTGAAGTGTAGTTGGGAACCACAAAATTCAGCTGCTGAATTCAGCTCCCTGCTGAAGCCAAGACGACTTGTGAGATGACTTCCAGTGAGGCCAGGAGTTCATTCACAGTCATCTGATCTCATACTGCAAATCCTTTTCAGTCCTTGATAGCCAAAACTCCTGTTAAGTTGGCAGGAATTGAGTGGGTAAAATATGGACAGAAGTAGCAGAAGCAATTTCAGCAGTACTGAAATCTGTTGATCCAAACCTGAGATCTTACTTATTTTATTTTATGAGTTGCTCTTCAACAAAATAGGGCATTTCCCTCAGCAAAGACAGAAGGAAAAGGTGGACCAAGTCTTTCATGTCTTAGACTGAAAACAATCGAGATATTAGTAAGCATGAGCAGGCAGTTTACCTCCACGATATTCTGTGTTGTTACGCCAGTCGTTGAGATCTATTTCTGCAGTGCCAGCTATAACCAGCTCCAGCTCTCTGGCATCAAAAACAGAGACAAGCCGGGAGTCCACAACCTGGAACACAAAACACTTGTAAGCACAGTTTCAGCCCGGAAATAAAGCAGATGCAACATCTCGTAAACCTCTGGCTCTGATGGCCAGCTCTTTATTCTGATGAAGGCTGCGTGCTGAAAGCTAACTTCCACTCCTCTGCTGATAGATCGGTGCTCTTCTTCAGAGATTCTGCTGATATTGTGAGCTGCAAACGATGATGAAGTGAGATTCGAGCAGAATGAAACAATACAGGTGACAGGACATAATCTGTTCAGGACAATCTTTGTTGTTACTTTCATTCTGACAAGTGATTTTCATAGTCAAAGACTGGAATTGTAATATGGACAACTTATTTCATATTTGTTTTGCATCTGAATTTGATTACAATCATGTAGGAGTGCCCTCAGGGCATCATCCATGGGAGATGCGGCTGAGGTTCACTTTCTTCGCTATGTGAAACCAAAAGCTTTAGCAGCCTGCAGTATCCAGAGAGAAAAAGATAGCGAGCCGTATGCGTGCTTTAGCAAACTGTACGGAGTCACTCAGCCAGCCCCTGGCTACAGGAAAGGGCTGACCCAGCCTATTCTGCTACAAAGCCACCCTTTCTGGTTACCGCGCTCAGAAAATGTTAGTGCACGACTGCTTGGAGCCGTCAACACTGTTGTGCGTGTCCATTGCCTGCTGTTCCATTGTCCAGGGTAGCCATGCTTTCGGCCTGTTTCCCTCTGCGAGGCAGCCCTCACCTTCTACTTACATTATACAGCTGCCAGGGCGGGATACATGTTTGAATATGATCAGTAAGGGGGGAAGAATAGGTGACTACACGGGTTGGTCAGCAAAGCCACAGGTTTTCATCCAGCCTTAGGCAGACCTTGTAGCAGCTCTGCCAGAAGGATGTTCTCAGACCCAGGTCTTCAGCAAAGATAAATCAGCAAAATCCAGGGACAACAATGGAGAGACATCCATGAATACCAGCGAGACAATAGCTGACTGCATCCTAGGACCAGCTTTACTCCAGCGGGTCCCTAAACATACAGTGTGTCACACCAGCTCCGCACTGAAGTGTACAGTTCTTCACAATCTTCTTCTGTATCACAGCAGGGTAAACCAAAATTTGCAAACGCCTATTTCTCTTACCACATGAATGGAAAGTGGCATCTTTCTCAACTCTGGATCACTATGCTTTATCATATTCAGAATTCACATTTCTTACCTTTCTCCCTCAAGGTAAAACACACCATATCCAAGGTCCCTGTCTCTACAGATCCAGGCACTCCAATTCCTTGCCATCAGTGTCCGTTTGGCTATTTCCTAGGCTACTGAGGAAGCACGGCTTACCTATGGGCTCATTCCATTCCCATGACTGGGAATTCACCGTGGGAGTGTCGTTTTGTTACTTACTTCGTAGAAGCCACGGACCAAGGCCTCTGTTTGCTGAACCACTCCTCGTTCCACTCGCCACTTCACCATTCTCTCGATGTACTCCTTTTTGTTCTTTTCCGTCACTGCTGTATTTGCCCCTCCAGATTTCAACTCTCTCTCTGTCACCTACACAACGAAGACAGATAGTGGTGTACCAACGTACGGATCACACTGTGTTTCAAATTTAAGTTGCACTCTGAAAATATCAGTGAAAAATATAACGACCATATGTCTAGTTCTGGCCTCCTGTGCACCTGAAGTAGAAACAAGGATAATGAGGGACACCCCCTCAGCCCTAGCCCTAGCCTCATCCCCAGCTGAAGGCGGACTGACCTTTCCTTTACTCCAAACTGCACTGGCAAAGGATGAGTCAGAGAGTGCCATCCGTAAACCACATACGATGTGCCACCTGGGCCCATCTCTTCATCCTTCTCCTCCCCTAACCCCCTCACCGGTCACGGCAGAGAGGGTCACAACCATACCAGCTTGCTACCTGCTGTAGGTTATCCAAGCAATGGCCTGGGAAACAACAGGAGGGAGAGGAAATCACAGTATCGGGATAGGCAGACTGCTTGCCAACTGGAAGGGATATCTACTTGTCTCTTAGGCAACAAGTGCATTTCATTGCATTTTAATGGTTAATTTAGTTGGCTTGGGTTACTAAGGCTTAAGATTGAGAAGGGATTTAAGGAATCAATCTATATTTTACCCAGCAAGCACATACTCCTTCTCACATGTGACAGAAAATAATATTTATCTTGGAATTATTCTCACATTTAATCTAGTGGATTTAAAAAGAAGAGTATTTTGCTCTCCTCTTCAGTTTTCTGCTGCTATAAACATGATGTCTAGCACAGACAGTAAATGAGCTGCATGAATATATATTCATTACTTGTATTATTTACATATTATCTATATCATTATACATTTAGTAGCCCAACAGACAGCACACAGCATGAGTGTGGAGTTAGGAATTCTTAGCTGGTTCAGGTTAAATTCCCCAATGTAAATCACTGCATTGCCATTAATCAAGCAATGTTGCACTCTCCAGAGGGTAAGACTCTGGTCCAGCTGCCAGAGTTTGGGTTTAAATGGGTTTAAATTGAAAGAGGGGAGATGTAGATTTGACATCAGGAAGAAGTTCTTCCCGGAGAGGGTGGGGAGGCACTGGGACAGGTTGCCCAGAGAAGCTGTGGATGCCCCATCCCTGGAAGTGTTCAAGGATGAGGCTTGGAGCAACCTGGTCTAGTGGAAGGTGTCCCTGCCCATGGCAGGGGGGTTGGAACTGGATGGTCTTTAAGGTCCCTTCCAACCCAAACCATTCTGTGATTCTATGATTCTCTCTTGTTCGTAGAGGCATTAACCACAGCTGTGAGCTAGAACTCAGATTCAGATTTCAGAGAAGCAAGGAGACATTTCAACCCGTCTAGTCCATTCCTTTTACCTAACTGGAGCAATCAGCAGGGCTTGAAAACAGGCCCTATCCACATACAGAGACACAGCTCTCAGAGAGAGGCCTAGAAGAACACTTCCTACTGGATAAAAGCATGAGAAAGCACTTAGGGTCACAAGCAGCTGACACCTCTCAGTCTCATAAGCGGAATTCTCAAACTGGCATCCGGTCCCCAGCAATGCAAATGTGTGATGCTTGGTTTGACAGCACATCTTTGCTACTACAGCAGTGCTCTGCACACCAGCAGGCAAGAAGGCTATAGCTCCTCAGTGGTAAGTTCTAATAAAAAAAGGCACCAAGAAAGATGATTTGGCCTGAAAGGTTTAAAAGATAAATACACATTGGAGATGAGACAAGAAAGAAAAAATGAAAGTAGTAGTGACCAGTCCATAATAAAATCATTGTGGAAGCAGTACAAAAGACCCATCTACCATGGTAGACCCATCTATCACACAGCCTCTCAAAGAGGCACTATTTCTTGTTTCCCTTACCCAACCCTTGAAATCCAGCTTCCCAAATATTAGCAGGGCTCCCACTGTGATCTACACTTGCACCTTTATCCAGCAGAGCAACAATCAGATGGCGTTTAAGTGGTGAGATACTCTTGGCATGCAAGAACTTTCAACTGGGATCCATCTGTGAGCACAAAACGTGATTGCGATTTCTTCGTTATTTTGCTGTCGGCACATAGGAAATTCCAGGAGGGGGAAAATCTCACTTTCACTTGGGACTTCTGGATCCTGACAGTCGTAAGTCACAGTGAGAACCCTTTTTTTCCCCCATCGCTGGATCGAGCAAGGTTAGTGTCTAGTACATAGGAAATACAGTACTAGACAATTTGTGAACTGGCATAAAAACTTGGCTTTTAGTGTTCGTTTGCTTTCCTATCAGTATCTACAACAGATTGTGATTTTTTTCTATTCTCTTTGGAGCCATCTCTTATCTTCCGCAACAAACTCCTATGTAATTGTCTAGCTCTTTCCTTTGGGGAGTGCATAACAAGTAATTAATGTGCCAAATGTTACCTTCAGATGCATCAGGGCAATTCAGGATGAGATTCTTATTCACCCTTGTAGTCTTCCAATGTAAATACAAAGTCGTTTCATCTGTCTTTGTGAATATGTCTGTACATTTCTGTCTGTCTTTGTGTATTAGTCTTATCTAGCCATACCTTCCAAGGAAACCACTGCACTGTCAACTGAATGTCATGCAATCTCTCAGCTCAAAGCCTGTGAAAAAAACCCTGCATTTAAGTCTGTGGGAAAACGGTGTTATCTTTCCTACAGAGGCTTCTTACTCCAATTCATCTGCCCCATCCTTTTCATTTCATCCACCCTTGACTCTGCTTGTCCTTCATGACCTTGTACTATAAGCAGACTAAAATCAGTTTTGAAAACATCCCCTGAAGCTTTGCTTGCCTTCTGTTACTTTCAGGCTTATAGTGGAGCAGCCCTTCTAACTCTCAAGGCCCCTCAGAAACTAGCCTAACTCTCCCCTAGCTCGCAGAGCTAACCTAGCTCCGTGCCAACTCTTCCTGTCAACTTTATTTTCAAGGGCTAAGAGCCACACTTGGTATATTCCACCTGATCCCTTCTCCCGTGTGTCTGCTTCTTACACAAGTTAACTTCCACCCCTTGAGCTTCCGCAGTGCTTGGTGAGCTTGGTTATCTCCTTGGAGGTCCTTAATCTTGGTCTGAATATTGCTTTGGGTCCCCTTCAAGGCTTTCCAGAGACAGTTATAATCTAGCACAGGGAGTACCAAGGCTTCAGAGCAAGCCAAAGAATCCCACAGGAGACACGTGTTCTGGTGTTCAGTCTGCACTTAAGCCAGGCTTGCACCCTACCTGAGGCTATAGTTAACCAGATCAGCTGGGTTAAAGAGAATTGTTTGACCAAGCTAGAGCTGAGTGATAGAAAGTGAAATAAATGGATGTAATACCAAGTTAAGTAGGTACAAGGTAAGAGAGACTGAATCTAACAGGGAGGTATCAGACAAAATAATGCTGAGAGTTGCCAGGTCTTACACCACCTGCCAAATGTTTTTCTTTCCCCCCATCCTTTCAGTCACATCCACTTTAAGTTACATTGCTTGCATTCGCCGAATGCCACATCTGTGAGAACTGGAGAGAAGGGCTGCGCTCCGCTTGAGAGAATTCCTCACGCTCACCAGTCTGTGGCTCAACAGGCCTGTAGGGAGGCTGGTATTTCATATTATACACTCTAAGAGCAAACACCTGCATGGGAACAGGTGGCTTGACAGAAACAGAAGGTAGGAGAAGAAAATGTTATTGAAAGGCCAAAGGATCTGTTCTGACAGAAAGATGTTCATCACGCTCACTCTGTCAGCCGCGCATTTGCTTTTCAGATGTTCTGCATAGCTGCGCTCACCTGTCCAAACACCTCCTCGTTCACTGTGAAGGTGAGATCCAGGATGTCTGTGATGTTGTTATCCTTCATCCACTGCAGGCTCTGATGGAACTCTTCATCCAGGTACTCCAAGTCGCTTAAATCACACGGCCTGATTGCGAGGCAAGAAAAAGATGTAGCTGAATAGATGACCCTTTGGCTACTGGCAGGCTGCCTTACTACTAAGAACGTGAACAAATTTACGCCGAAGATCCAACACAAAGCTGGTGTTTGGTTGGTTTTGTTAACATCAAAGCCTGTTACACAGACCCTCTTAAAGCAGTTCTGCAACTGCCTGCCGTGCATGGCTGGGCTGGCGGCCAGGGCTGTTGGCTGCCTGCAGTATTTGCTGTCGGAAAGCACCCCTGGGGCTGGGTTTTATGTGAATCTTTGGGATGCCCTGCACTTCAGAGCACACGCTTCCCTTCATTCCCGATGGGCCTCGCCACGTTGTGCCTGGCTGCTTCCACGCATCTATCACCTCGGAGGTGCGCGCACACGGCTGACCTCGGTGAGAGCAGGCAGCCTAAATTTCGGCTAATAAGGAGTCGCCCTTGTTTGGTGACAGGGCAGGTGGAGGTTAGGAGCAGTCCGATTTCAAGTCCCCGAAAGGGGCAGCAAGGATGCAGGGAGCATGCCGGGTTTCAGGCTATTCCCAGACTAGCTCAGAGACAATACAGATATGAGTGCTGGGACCCCAGCAATACCCATTGTCCAAAAAAAAAAAAATTAAACACAGTTAAAGGACTCAAAGGACTGTTTAAACCAACATCTTTGCTGATTTAGAATCATCCTAAATGATATACCCCTTTGGCTAAGTTTTATTCTGCTCTTTGTCATTCAGTTGTAGTCTTGATTCACTACTTACGGCTTTTCTTATTGCTACAAATTTTATGCACCTTGTCTTATTGCAGTCCATTAATTAAAGAGGGACAGATTGTCAATTAAAGTTAACCTTATAAACCTGATGTTGAAAGTAATGTATGACTGGTAGTTTCTGCTCACTAGTGTAAATGACAGTAGAAGGTCGACACAAAACATTCACTGTTTATTTCTACATTAAAATTCCTAGGTAATGTGAGCTGTGTTTAGAATGAAAACCTGCTCCACCAGTAAGGCGTGAGAAATTATGTGTTTTTCTTAATATGACCCCCCTCTGTTCTTTATTATTGCTTTGTTTTGTTCCATCAAAGATGCTTTGCAGTCTTCCACGTATCATTTCAATTGCTTTGATAACTTTTCATCGGTAGTAAACTCCGGAATTATGGGTCAGTACTTTCAAAGGTGTGTTCCTAAATACATACTTATTATGCATTTTTATCAACACAGTCAGCATTTATGAAGAGCAAGTTCTTGGAGAAAGACGAATTAAATCACGTTTGTTTTCTATCACAGACCAGCCAACCAACAGCAGAAAGGACTCGAAGGTCAGAGGGCTCGAAGCAACTCCCCGAGTGTCTGTGTCTGCAGAACTCACTGCAGGATCACTGCTGCTGCACGGTGTCTGCCTGGCAGCACGCTTATACTTACAGCCTTAGTAGTGCCTTGTAGAACGGCCGCGTGAAGAAAGCGTCAAGAAGGTACTGATGAATGAGCGCAAGGCCAAGAATACGACCGCTGAACCTGAACCTGGGGTACAAAAATGCAGAGTAAATGAAGTATAACTCAAGGCATTCAGCATGGAAACATACACAGGGAGCAACTGGTCATTGTTTCTGCCTCAGTTTCTTATGTTTATTCATTTCTTTCTTTTATTCTGAGCAGATACCCAACACCACCCCTCGCACCTCTGATCAGTAATGGATCTCACTTTGACCCATCCCCTACAGTGCCCACACGTGCAGCTGGCATGTTCTGTGCTCTCCTGCGCCAGACCAATAAACACTCGGAAGACTGACCTACTGTGATCTTTAATTGAATGTTCTGATACAGACTGACTCCATCAAACAGCAGAACACATACTCCCAAAACAGCGGCAAAGGTTATTTGCTGAATCAGGTTATCCAGTCTCTGACTGCTTACAACCCTTCCAAGGTGGGGTTTACAGGACTTTAAAAGGGTAGCGAGTTGACTTTATAGGGGGGAAAGAGAAGTTCAAATAAGTTAACTGTTGTGACCAAGGACACGTACTAAAATCAGTATCTAAACCTCAGGCAACTGTGCCCCGACCACTTTCTTGACGCTGATACTCAGCTGTCTTCAGTATTTACATACTCCTGTGTTTCTCTTTTCCGAGAACAACTCCTAGTCCTGCTCCAAGCACACTCAGATGGTGCCCTGCCCATGACAATCTGTGATGATAAGCCGTTAAATTTTTGTTTCCGTGACTTCTATGACTTGTTAGATGTTCTTCCATCAAATCTGCCTTTAAATCGGTAATCTCAGACAGAATAATGCAAAACTGACTCCAGGTGAGGGTTTTTTTTTTTGCAGAAACAACCCCCATCACCCACCCAAAACTTGCTTATTTGTAAAAAAGGACAAGGGCACTCCAAACCTGAGCTGAATGGCACCGGAGTCAAGTTTTATTGCACAAAAGATGAGAAACACATCAAAAAAGCCAAGAAACCATTCCTCCTGGGGGAACCAATGCAAAGACCCCTCCTGCATGTGAATGAAACGTGAGTCTCATGGAAATAAAAGCAATGCAGACTATCCCTTCAGTCAACTTTATGCTCAGGGGACAGAACAACCAGTGCTTAGCATGTCAAATGGAGCACAAAATAACATGCTGTGGGCCCAATTAGCGTTTACATCACCACAGGAGCCGCCTCCGGCTCCCCTGCATCCAGGAAAGGTGCTTACGATATGCAGCTGACTGGCCACAGAAGAGCGATTATATTTACACCCCCCTCACCCCCGGCAGCTGTTTCCACAGCAGGAACAAAAGGCAGCTGTGGGCTCCGGTTGGGACCTGCTTCACTTCACTTCTGCTCCGGCGCAACATTCCCAACACAACGCAATGAAAAGAGGGGGAGCGGACACAATGGAAGTACAGTGGAAGCCAGACAGCTCAAATCCCAGCTCAAATCCCTGAGCCTGTAATCCATCAGTTTTATAGCACCTTCAGGATCCATAAGCAAGTCTGTCCTAAATAACGCATGTCGGCTTTTTGGTTCCGTTCTTCACCCTCCCCCATCCATCCCTGTGAGTTGTGAAAGCCGAATGAAAAGACTGAGAGCGCTGGGCATTCCTCACCGCGACACTCGCCCCACGGCTACTCCGTTGTGCGGGGCTGGGCGGGCAGGAGCCATTCGGAATAAAGTAAATTGGGAAGAAAAGCCTCACGGCTTTGGGAATGCTGTTTCTGCTAAGAAAGTGCTGGAATGTGTGACCAGAGTCGGTTTTCTCCCTGCTGCTTGTACCGCTTCCGCACCTCTACGGGGCTTTGAGGGCATCAGGCAGTGTGCCTGGGTCAAGGTGTTTGCAGTCACGAGCGTGCCTTACGGGAGCCGTTAACGGGGAGTTTAATTCGGATCAGCGCCGTACGGCGGAACCCCATCAAACCACCGTTGGCCATGGGCAGCGTTTCTGTGTGGAAGGACTAAGCCCGGTGGGTCAGGCTAAGCAAATGTGGGGCAGGGCAGCTCTAGGCTGCGCGTGTCCTTCAGTCTGGCCTTGCACTCACCCCCTTCTGGGACACAGCAGGGCTCGCTCAAACTGGGGGCCTGGCTTCCACGGTCCCAGCTGGCTATTTCTTGGCAGCTCCGTATCACCCCAGAGACACGGTGCTTCGTGGGCAAAGCACGCGAGCACTCTGGCCCACAAACCCTTCCTCCTCACACGATGCTTTGGTACCTCTGCAGAGACTCACTCAACCTGACTCTGAGCTGAAGAGTGGCACGAAGGAAGGTCCTCTAGCCCCTGGGAACACCAGTGGTGCTCTTGGGGTGCAGAAAAGCTCTGAGAAACATGGACTGTGCTAAGTCAACAGGTACCTATCAAACGGGAGGCATCTGCTACGATCGGACGAGGGGGAATGGACTCAAGCTGCGCCAGGGGAGGTTTAGATTGGATGTAAGGAAGAAGTTCTTCACCGAAAGGGTTATCACACACTGGAACAGGCTGCCCAGGGAGGTGGTGGAGTCACCGTCCCTGGATGTGTTTAAGAGATGGGTGGATGAGGTGCTGAGGGATATGGTTTAGTGGCGGACAGATACGGTTGGACTGGATGATCTCTAAGGTCTTTTCCAACCCAGTGATTCTATGATTCTATGATTCTATAACTATACCATCTACCTGCCTGTGTGTCCCTACAGGTACCACCACGATCAGCCATGCGTAGGTGTCCCACTTAAAACACCGCAAAACTTAGAAAAAAGCAACAAGAAATAAATTGCTCTCCTGACAAAAAACAGGTAAAACAAAACCACTTTTGCGTCTATTTCTTCCCGAAGGATTTAGAGTGTGGATGAGGTTCAGAAGTGGGTGAGAGAGTCCCCTTCAGAAAAAAAACCCTAAGCTTTCTTGACAGAGTAAGCAGCACAAAGGTAAATCCTGGCTGGAGGGCACATACCTTCCCTTAAACTTGACTTACATTTATCTTTCCAAGGAAGTGTAAAATGATTGTTCCATTTCTTTCTAGCAGGAAAAATAGGTTGGGAGAGGTGGAGAATGTGAGGGTTTGCTCTTTCAACACCCTTCCCTTTCACAATGACTGAGCGTGAGTCGTGTGCTCCAGCAGAGAGGGGGAATGAGAGGGAGTTAATGAACAGGAGCGCTGCCGGGGTTTGCCTGCCCACTGACACCACCGTCCACTCAAAAAGGACATTGTGTGCACCTGCTTTCTGGCTCGGCACAACACCACTCTTTGACCCATGCGCAGAAGTTTCCACACTACCCAGCTTTTCCTTCTGGAGGCTGCAGGCGCCCCTGAAACAGCCCGTGTTCGCAACCGCCCGTTGCAAAATAACAGGCTCGTTCTCCTCAGTGGGACTCCCTCCACGCTTACTCCATGTCTGCGTACACTGGCAGACGCAAATCCACACCCTGTAGCAGCGACTAAGCAGTAAATTTTCCTCCAAGTGCAGGTGAGTCACAGGAAATCTAGTTTACTCTGGTCCTTATCCTATAGCAGCGGGGTAAGGCAGGACCTTTCGTTACAGAGCTCTGTGTCAACCAGTTGAGCTGATGCAGCTCGACATTATATGGCAGTCCTGCCTGGGACCTGGATGGAGACAGATGTACCTCCACATAATGGTCATCTGTGTGTACAGGGGAAGAATGGTTTGTATCATTCCACAGGGATGCTTTGGTAACCCTGCCTTGTGGGCTAAATTGGCTGTAGGATGAGAAACTTTAAATCCTAACCAGAGGAAGCACCTGATGGGCTTAAAAAGGTTGAAAGTCTTGGAAACCTTATCTCACTCAAACACAACAGCTGGGTTTCAGTGTGCCCTTCTTGATGCAGTAGGTCATGAAAAAATATTCATAGAAAGGCTCAAGGTAGATGAATATAATATGGTTCACATCAAACTTGAAAATGTCACTTTCCTTTCATGAGACTACTGAAAACTGGCTTTCATCCGTAAGGCAAATTCACACATGCTGTGGCACCAGTTTTCAAGCTTTGGACTGTTTAATCATGGACTTTTGGCCACCTGAAAGACAACTGAGGCTGCACTGTGGTACAGGATCTCTGCCCTTGGCAGCTCTTCCAAGGCAGAACGATACGTGGCAGGTGGATGCAGGTGGAGACCCTATTAGTCCTTCCACAGTGAGAGAGATGGGACCCAACCTCAGCCATTATTACTACACACTAGAGAATCTAAAAAGGGGAAATTATTCAGAAGGGCTCAGTCATGGGAAAGGCTTCACTCGGAACATGCACCTTATTAGACAACAGAGAATTCAGTCACGAAACCCAAATTTGTAGGAAACCAGGCATTGTGGGTTCCAGAGGCTGTGGTACAGCTTGTTTTAAAGGGTACTTAAAACCTCCACTGTTATGAAGAGACTTGTGAGCATCCTGAAGGTCAGAAACCACTGATTAAAAGAATTAAAACTCCATTCTTATAGCCTAAAAGACTGTGATTTGCAATCTCGTGATTTGGCGGGCGGGGACGGCACGCAGAAGAAAATGTACCGATTCATGATTTCTTGTACACTGGTGGAATCACCAGCGCTGGCACGTTTTAAACAAAGAACAATGCCAGAAAGATCTAAGGATGTCTATTTTTCAAAAAAAGCTGATTCCAGCAACCCTGCCTGGCCTCGTATATGATGAATTTTAAGCAAAACGGGCAGCGTGTCGGGCGTAGGCACCTGAGGTGCGTGTCTGTATGCCAGTAGCACCCATCGTGGAGTTGGCTCAACGATCAACACCCCCTCCAAGGAGCTGCGTCCACAGAGCAATAACCTAGCAGCAGATCAGGCCGTCTTTACAAAACCTTGGCAGTGGACCAAACCCACACGGCTCTCAGGCTTCGTTAACAAATGCCTTTCTTTAGTCTGGGGTGCGTGTTTAACCCCCACTCCGGTAAAGGACGGAACATTTGAATGGAGTGACGCAATGACGGGAAGCGATCTGCTGTCGGAAAGGTTAGCCGGGCAGGCTGGGATAGCGAACGCCGTTCTGCTTATCCGACTCGCATCTGCAAACTTTGCAGGCTGCCTCTTTGCCACCCTGTCATTTGGTGGCGTGGCAAATTTGCTCTGCCTATCTGCAGGCTCAGAGGTGGATGCTGTGGCATTCCAGCACCATGTCTCTTCAGTTCAGGAATCTGATGAGCTCATCTGTCGTTAATATGAAAGGAATGGCTCTTACAAAGGCCAGGAGACAAAAGTCCATGAAGTCTCAACATACTAAAGAGGTAAAATAATTCCTAAATTAGTCCTGGAGGAGAATTCCAATATAAGGAGTAGTAAGATTATTGTTGGCTCATTTTCTTTTCTTATCTTATCTCCATCTCTAATATGAAGAAATCTCAGAGAGACCAGGATAAGATGTCGGGTCATCTATACGCAGCATCGTCCAATGTTGCGCTGGGGACTTATCCCACCTCTTATGATCCATATCCACACAGAGAACTTACCCTGGATCCCCACACACCTCTGAAGGAATGGTAATGACCCACCCAACCAAGTTTTGTTCATGTTTTCTTTTTAATCTCCTTTAAGTTATGTTTTACATATTGAAATGCATCTTATCTCATCTATGGTCAAAATTCATTCCAGGTTTTCAAAGTTATTGAGTTTTAAAGGGAATCTCCATACTTCCTCTCTATGAAACCATAGAGAATTCTGTCAGATAAGCTTCATTTTCAGTTCATTTTCCAAATTAAAACTGAAAGGAAACATTTAGGAGCGCTGACATGGAGAAACTGTTTGTGCTGATTTCCAGCCTGGAAACTGATGGATGTTAAAATAGTTCTAGACTACAGGGATTTTTACCCCTGCAGCCTCTGCACATGTTAGTGGGACTTAATAGAGGATACATTCTCCTCAGTACCAGGGCTTTTCTTTCAACCATTGAAAGATGAAGGAGCATATTCCAAAGTCCCTCTTTCATAATACTCTGTCTGCTTACTACTCCTGTAAAACTTAGGAGGTTTAATTATGTTTTACAGGAAACTTGTAATATTCATTTAAGAAATCACTGGCCTTTCATAAGTAGCCCCGAATGTGAAGCATGTGGAAAGTGGAACAATCCAGCAGCCCTGCTTGCAGGTTGGCATAAAATACAAAGAGGGTGTTCAGATAAGTGTGAAATATATGCGCATCACCCGAAAACTGAAATTAAACGAGGGAAAAAAAAGGGCATGAAACCTGATTTTCAGAGAGGAAAGCAACCTGGTCCAAATAAACTTTCATAGTGTCCAAGTCCAGGTTGGACAAGGCTTGGAGCAACCTGGTCTAGTGGAAGGTGTCCCTGCCCATGGCAGGGGGGTTGGAACTGGATGGTCTTTAAGGTCCCTTCCAACCCAAACTGTTCTGTGATTCTAAATCCCGAACTGGTGATTCTCTTCAGGTGAAGATCTACAGGAGTGAGCCTTCTCTTAGCAATCATAGAATCATCATAGAATCA